>NW_023502220.1:0-23218 GCF_013396075.1 Fusarium subglutinans
TGATCTATATTAAGTATATAAAATAGCTATAAAATTGAATCTTAAAGTATAAAGCTCAAATAGCTTATAAAATACTATATAAAATAATAATCTTTTTATTTTTAAGTATTTTATATAGCTATTTATAAGACTTAGAAATCGCTAGGTTTTAGTGTAAAAAGGGCGAATTATCGAAACTTTCGCACGTAACTGTAACTAAACTACCTGCCTAGTCAATGCGTAGTAAACCCAAGGGTATTACTGTGACTAGCTAGGGTCTTGCTCGGTCCGGGTGGGCCGGCTGATACACGAGGTTGGTGCCTCAGGCACCATCAACAGACCCTAACGATGTGAGGTAAATCAACCGAATCTGGCAATTGAGGATTTAATACAGAGCACTACCGACGAAGTCTCCGGATGGAATGCTTAGGCACTGATAAATTAAAACATGCTGTTAGGAGAAGCAGTCGTCTTAGGCGGATTATCAAGCAAAGAAGCTATAGGTAACATAGACCAAGGTGATAAAATCTGAGGCCAAGCAATTGACGCTAAGCACTCAGCTGCCTGATTTACTTTACTGGCACCCGCTGACCAGCGCCGCTTTTCCCTGAAGAGGAATAGGCCTATGGGCCGCCCAGGGGCGTTATGCTGAAAAAGGCAGTCACCGAAAATTGTTTTATTTCCTTACTCTTACATCTGCCTATTTTAAGGCCCAGTTATCAAAACCTCGATTGAACATAAATATGCTGCTTAAGATCTCCAAATCTCTTATTCAATCGAAACCTCAGCAAACATAATTATCAGCCTACCATGACTCACACCTGGGATCCAAAGCCGGCACCACTTACCGTTGCCGAAGAAGGGCTACTGGCTACGAGCGAGGCGGTGTCTAAGCTCAGTCAATCGCAATTGGACTCATTCAATGACTGGGTAGGAACTGAGAAGCCTGGAGTACTCGAGGCAAAGTCTTGGCTTACAAAACGATACGGTCTCCGCAAAAACACCTTCTCCTACTCAGAGCTAGTTCTACTGTTGAAGCGGGCCAAATTCCTATCCAGTAGTGAGGGAAATAGCGGAGTAAGAACTACCATTCCATCTCAAGAGTCTATGAGTTAAATCAAAAGTTATAGGACAAGGTCGGCTTTATCACACGAAAACCAGGCCTCGGCCTGCCTCTTGGCCACATGCCTGACCAAGAGGACCGTTTCCCTCTGCTGTTCATGGAAGATAATTACAGTAATGGCTGGCGAGCTGCCACTTTACTTATCCGCGAGAGTTGTATGCTCAAGCTTATCAATGAGCTCTCTGACAAGCCGCAGTGGTGGCGTAAAGTGAAAGACGAAGCCATCTCCAGCAAGTGGAAGAAAGAAGCACTAGAAATGGACTGGACTTCTTATCGAAAGCATGCTGACTTTACTTCCGCTATGGCTGATGCGGTCAGTCTAAGCTAAACCCTAATGTTCTTGATGAGATGATACTAATACTTGAACAGTGCATCAGTGAGCTGCGAAACAAAGCAGAGCTATATGAGAAGACTGGTTTAATGCCTATTTACGACTACACAACCACAGTTATTAAATCGGATAGTCTACTGACATCTGACCTGGCCAAGGCTCTTCAGGAGGGCGTGAAGCCGTTGGAAGATGTCCCCACAGAGCTGAAAGATTGGCATCCCAACTCCAAAGAGCAAGTCCTGGATCTTGTGCATCCTTCGCTATGGCCATTGATGTATGGTCGCTCCAGGGTCCTCAATGACAGAGTCATCGACGTCGGCAATGCCCTTCCTTCCTGTGGCACCGGCGTAGTACTACGCGCACCGGGGCCTGAGCAGACGACGCACATCATCGGAGAAGGTGGCTTCTTTGAGGAAGAGGTCATGGTGCTATCAAACAAGTTCCAGTGGTTGCCATGCGATGTTGACCTTGACCCTGAGACAGGCAAAGCCAAGATTGCGAGCTACATCAACAATCTCCATCCACAAGAACATGCCCGTCTCTATCCCATTATTGAAAGGTTCATCGAGATATCACTCCCAGCTTGGGACATCATCTACTACTGGGAAGAAACCTTTTCGGTGCAGCGCCTCACAACAACTGAAGCTGAATATGATGAGTGCCCCTGCCCTGATCTCTGTCATGTCGACGACGGCTATAACTGCGCTCCATGGAGACGTCCTACTGATGAGGACGAAGAGCCTAGGTACGACGTCGAGTCGGTGGAAGCAATGCTGGCAGATAATCGTAAGCCAGATAAATACCAATTAGGTGAAGAGAAGGCCGAGGATTATAGGACGAATCCGGTACGCAGAAATTTGGATGACGCTTGGTTTGCATCAACCCACTCTGCCAAGCTCCCCGATGCCGACCCAAGCGCAAAGGACTATATAAAGATTCAAGCTTCAGATTTGAAAGCAGACGGGTTCTTCAACAGTAGCAGTCAGATCCAGGTCATTGTCAAGCTTGCCAACATTCACCTGACGCCTGAGAAGCCCGTCTATAATGGTGGTTCGTGGCATACAGAAGGCTTGCTAAATGAGCATATTGTCAGCACGGCTCTGTACTACTATGATAGTGAGAATATCACTGATTGCACTCTGGATTTCCGGACCTGCGCCGATAAGGAAGACCTGGCTGGTGAGATATCCTACGAGCAACACCGGCACGATCCAATTGAGCGGACTTTCGGTATTACTCAGGGAGGGAGCATCTTTCAGGATGTTGGTTCTGTCCTGACCAAAGCTGGAAGGGCAATATTCTTCCCCAATGTTTTGCAGCATCATGTTTCGCAGTTCAGACTCGCCGATCCCACCAAACCCGGTCACAGAAAGATCCTTGCACTATTCCTTGTTGACCCGGCGATACCCATCATTAGCACTTCCAACGTACCTCCGCAGCAAAAGCATTGGTGGACAAGTCATTCAGGTTTTGACTCTGGATGTGGACTTATGCCCCCAGAGTTAATCAAAAAGGTGGTGGATTATTCGGAGTGGCCCATTGACCTGGAAGAAGCCAAAAAGGTACGCTTGGACTTGATGAAGGAGCGGACATCATTTAAAGCAGAGGAGGAATCGAGATTTGAGAGGATGGAATGGAATTTCTGCGAGCATTGATTCTGTTGTTGGGTTGGAGTAGGGTAGGTGGTTTTCATAACTCGCTTATGCTAGCATAACCTTTACACCTTGGGCGCCTGAATTATGCTCGATGCTTGCATAAATAAGCTGTGACAAGGTCGGAGAGTTAAATAACGGTAGACCTGCTATGAAGGTTAAAAGAAAAACACTTTGGTAATGTACTCTCTGTGGTCAGGTGCTTTGAGGTATAAATTTTGGCTGAAAAGTTAGATTTCCTCGTGACCATCTCGATTGACGTATCAATCAGGGCTTGACTACTGCTCTTCCGACAACTTGTTTTATGCCTGATCTACATTTTCGTTTAGGGGCATACACTTTATGCACCACGATTACCCATGACCCTAGTATCGCTGGATTGATTTAAGCTATTTATGGTCAAGCTTGCATCAAATGGGCCGATCGCAGGCTCTCGCTCAGCATCGGTCGCTACCAAATCCAGGCAAAGGCGCAGTCGACTGCGCCCCACTAGGCTGAGAGCTCTCCCTGGAATAAAATCAGAGACAAACCAGCATCTCGATGATATTTGCTATCATCTCATAGCCCACAAAATGCCTCAGACAAGTCTTTCCATGTCCTCAGCACTGGGCATCCGCCTGGAAGGAAATCAACGTTCATATTCTCCAGGTGACACAATTATTGGCTGTGTTTACCGACAAAGCCCTGTCGTGAGTCCAGACTCATCAGTCACCATCGCCTTATCTGGGAGAGCCAAATCCAAGATAGTCATCCATCGCGCAAGCACAAACAGCACAGCTAGTTACCGAGGCCGTTTCAATCTCATCCCCGAGTCTGTTTGCTCCCAAAAGATCTTCCAAGGCCCGCTCCATATTGAAAGCGGTGGCGATGAGCAGACATGGCCGTTTGCAATTACGCTGCCAAAACATGTTGACCCGAAATACTTGCAAGGCGGGCGCCAAGACCAGAGTTTTCTATCTCTTGGCGCAACAGATCATGTTCTACCATCGACCTATTCACTTCGCTCTGTTGGAGAGACTGAAGGATTTGTCGAGTACTCTGTGAAAGCTACCTTGAGGGTCACCGGAAAAGGTCATATTAATATGACTGAAGCAGTCCTTCCGTTTAACGTCATAAATCTCAGTCCTGACCCTCCCATAGCGGACTTTGGCCTCAAAGGTTCACGGAGCCGTCAGACCATGTCGAGTTATCGCCTTGTCCCCGGTATGGAAGATGTCAAGTTATCATTTTCCCAAAAGATGAAGCAGTCTTTCAGCACTTCAAGTGTGCCAGAATTCGTCTACAATCTCCTTGTTGACGTCCCAACCGTCATCCAACTTGAAAACCCAACTCCGATCCCGTTCAAGTTACGTGTCGTTCCAGATTTGAATGCGACAAGCGAAATCATCAAAGAAATCCCACAAAAAGTCAAATTGTCATCAGTTTCTATGCGGATCGTCAGCAGCACCGAGGTCATATGCGAAGGAACTCTGTTTAGTCAAACAAATGAAAAACGTGAGGAGATTGACCTGCGTCTTGAGAGTGCCATGAGCAGAATTCAGGGCGATATCTATATCCCCTGTACAGATGAGGGCCCCCCACTCGATATTGGAGCCCTACTTGGTTTGCGTCTTGAACAATTACGACCCGGTTCTCCCCATCGGCCAAGTAGCTTGACGAAACTCAACCCTACCTTTACCACATACAACATTCGTCTTTCGCATAGGCTGACTTGGAAGGTCATAGGCGAGATAGCGGGAGAGCGCTTTAGCGCGTTGGGTGCAGTCCAATTAAAGATCTTGATGCCAAGTGACGAGCGTGGGCGGCTGGGTGAAAAGAACTCAGTTCAAAGGACTGAAACTGAAGAGTCATTTGACGGTGCGCCAGGTCCGTCTCAATTGCAAAGGAACGAATCGTGGATACAGCCTCCAGACGAAGATGATGCACCGCCAAGCTTTAATGAAGTAGTTGAGGAAGGCAAGGGAGCTAGCGTAGCAGAGAAGCCCCATGAATAGGTGGATATGTTGTTAGGATGTTGATTTAATGTTATGTAATAATGAATTGAATATTTGTTGGTCTGCTCCTTGAGTCATTGCTTACTACCTAAGCTAGGGGAGGAAAGAAAATTCATGACCTCGATCCTTAATGACAAAAAGACTTGGAGAATCTAGTATAAGTTCAAGCTACAATTTGCTGGGTTATTTTGACACTATATATCAAGGTCTGATGTTGTCTTGCTCCTCGAGCCCAAGCTCAGCTTCCATTTCTTATTACTGAATATTTCCATAACCTCTTCGTGCCTATTAGGTAAGATTATATGGATAGGTAGCTGCTTTTCTTTCTGGATCCCTTCGCCATCACTGTCCCATGACAAAGTCAGAACAGCCTCATTATTCTGATCCTTCTGCCAGGAAACGCGAGCCAGTATTGGCTGTTGCCAGTTACCACTCACTGGAATATCGGCCTTGAAAGCCATGAAGAGGCTCACTCGTGGCTTGAAGAGAAGTACCCTCTCGCCGTTGATCATGGCGAGCTTGAGTCCCGCCACCTCGGCGGCGAACTCATATAGAGGAATACTGCCCCATGCGTGACAATCCGATCTTTGCGTGATGTAGTCTTCCACCCAAGTTGTCAGGTTGAGTTCAAGCTGCTTTCGCCAGGGTACCCAAAAACTGAGGAATTGGGCTTCGTATGCCTCATCACCAACCTTGGATAACGCCCTCAGACTATAAAAAGCCATAGCTATAGATGCCTCTGTGAACTTGTGCGCACGCTTCTCTTCCGCTTTGGCTTGAAAAGAAACAGAGCGATTCAGAAGCTCAAAGGCTTCATTGCCAGTTATTGCGCCACAGAGAACTGCCCAAATTTGACAATACTCACTATAATGGTTGTCTGTAGCCATTGTAGCGAGACCATCCGTGAGATAGGCACCGTCGAAGCAGTGGTTTCTAACAGCTTGGATGATCAACTCGGCTTGATGGCTGTGTTCATCTGCGCGTGGTCGCTTGCCCAGGCACGACTCGAGCGAACTGAGCCTTTGTAAAGTGTATGCGAACAACTGATTCGTATAGGTCAGGAAGCCAGTATCCTTTGCGGCTGATGGAACTCCAAATAGCTTATATGAATCACTCCAGTCAACAAACTCCCAGTCGCCAGCTAACTGGGAAACGCGAAGGAGTCCGGTCTCTTTGTCAAGACGATTACCAAAGGTGTACAGAATGGCATCAACGATGGGGAACAAGCCAGCTACAAATTCTCCATTACCGAACTGCTCGTAATGGTCTGTAATCATACATATACAGAAAAGAGAGAAATGAGAAATGATCTGGGGATGGTGACAGGGAGCTCGACTTGCTGTCAGCCCTGTCTTTGGTTGAAAAGAGTTGTAGAATTGTAAGATTGCTTGGCGTGCCATCCGATCATCTCGGGAGATAACATATGTGAAGAGTGCTGAGCTTCTTGTATCCATGGCGTACTGAAGCTGCTCGTAGAATGGGCAGTCCTCGTAGCAGTCGTGCATACAATTCTTCAAAGTGCGTAAGCTCACCTCCCACAGCTTGTGAAACCACGATGTATCTTGGCTCTCAATCTCAACTGTAGGAAAGGTGGCCAATACCTTCAGGGGGTAATTTGTTTTGACAATGTTGATCCCATCAAAAATCAGGTCTGAATCTTGAGTAACATCGATGTCCATGGCAAGGTATCGAAATGTCCGGAAGTGGAAAGGGCTGAAAGTTTCATGATTGGCTTCTGCAGTAGTAAATACCCAGGCGCAGTACCTACTCAACCTTTATCTTACTAAAGTAGTAATTAATCTAGAGCTTACAGCTTTTAGCCTTGTTCTTCCGCTTCTAAGTCTTATATATTAAGTCTAGAATAACATATAACTAAGTTTTAGTAAACAGCCATAGTTAAAAGCCTTAAATTGTTTATATGTAATGTCTTGTATATATATATATATTAAGTAGTAATTAAAGAAGTAGTTAAGATAGAATTTATATATATATTAAGGGAGTATAGATAAGACACTGGTTTACAGTATATAAAGTTTTAATAAGGTGATAAGTAACTGATTATAGAGATAAAACCCTGAGGTTAAGTCTTAATGCAAGTAACAGGGCTCTTGATCCTTACTGATATATCGGGATAGCTTTCTTAAATCAAACCCTGACACTTGTATTTACGGAATTGGCGAGTTTTAACCTTGTTCTCGAACATCTCATCCAGCTCCAGATAGGTGCGGTTCTTCATCTCAGGCAGATCGAACCAGAAGATAATCCAGGCAATGACAGACAGAGCAGCAAAAATAAGGCCAGTCTTGCCACCTAGATTTCCCTCGTCCGAGTTAAATATGTAAGGAACACAAAAGTTGAAAACCCAGGACATGAAGCTATTGCAGATGAAACCGACGGCGTTGGCCTTGGCACGGAGTCGGACAGAAGAAGTTTCAGAAGCAATAATGGGATTGACTGGTCCGGAAGCAATGTTGAAAAAGACCATGACGAGGTTGATCATAACACCCATATACCATAGTGCGGCTTGAGTGGAGAAAAAGCCTGCAATACCAACGGAGAGCCAGGTTGCTGCCAGAAGTGCTGTGCAGCCCATTATGGTACGTCTGCGGCCTAAGTAATCGACGAGGAACCAGGAAATCATAATCGCAGCCAGGGACAGACCAGAGGCGATCTCAAGGACTATGATAGACTTCTCTGGAGAGAGCCCAGCGATAATCATGAAATAGGTACCGTTGGCGACAAAGGTGGTGCCATGAAACTGCTGGACAATGCTGGCAAAGATGATGATGCGCATTCGGCGAAAGTTGGGGCCCTTGAAACATTCTGACCAGGTGACGTCGGCTGCGTCAACCTGCTCTTGTTTCTCGTGCTCGAGGGTTGACTGGAGGGAGACCATGGCAGCCTCAACCTGTGAAGGCTTGTATAACAACCAAAAGACTTGCGAGCACCAGCCTCGTCGTTCTTTCGGAGAAGCCATGCCGGGGACTCGGGGACAATAAGGGTCGAGATGAAGGCCGTCCCAGCGAGTGCCCACTGGGTGGCGAAGCAGATGCGATAAGACATTCTTTGAAGGCCGTCAGGGATCTGGCTACCAGCAACGACGGCGGCGATGAGCTGGCCAAAGACGAGTTGAAACTGGAACAAAGAAAGTGAAAAACCTCGCAGCTTGACAAGGACGATTTCAGAGTTGTATGTCATCCATGTAGTGGCCATCATGCTCAGGCCCATGCCAATAATAACCTTGCCGGCCAGAAATGTACCGCGGCGATGGCCCATGGAATCGCTCAAGTCGCATGTGTAGACCACCGCGATACCAGCCATAGTGATGATAGATCCACTCATCATGGAGATCTTCCGGCCGAATCGATCAGCTACCCAGCCGACAATGACGGAACCAATCATAAACCCGATCTGCATCGAAGCATTCCACAAAGACAACCAGATAGACGGCAGAATAGGCATTCCATCTCGAAGTTCGCCGAATCTCTCCCTATTTCGGTTAGTTAGAATAGTTCTGCGGCCACCGGGATGGTTTGTACGGGGAGGACTTACAGGAAGGCTGGGAAGGCTGTGACAACGCCAACGATGATAATATCGAATCCAAAGGCCATTGGGCCTGTTGCCATGAGGATACTGAAGATGACCGACTTGTAATTCTGTTTGAGGGACTGTAGCAAGGTTAGGGAACTATCATCGTGCTCATTGACAGCCAAGGAGATGTCCCGTTTTTCCCTCTCAACCATCTCGACACTGGGCTTAGTATCTTGTTCCATTGTGTAAGTTGTTGGTAATGTATGAGTGGCTATTTCTGTCTGATAGACTGGAGAATCCGGGTAGTGGTCATGATGATGTAAATATATATGAATTATTTGAAAGCTTCAAGAAGAGACTCATTTAAAACATTCCCTCCTCCAAATCGACCAGGTTCTGTGAGATAAGTTGCTGTAGAATGCGGGGTTTGACTTTCCGCTAGACGCGATCGAAGCCCCTGGCTGCGGAGTCCGGGGTCCGGGGTTGGTCTAGCCTGGAAGAAATCGAGACTGCGCATAAATGTCGGGGCTCATCCCCGATAACTTCACTACCCCCCTCAGTCTCTCTCTACATTATCTAAACTAGTTTCGCTACATTCCCCTCCGAGTGGTACTGCAATGACAGAGGAACGAGCATCAAAGCGTACGAAGTCAGCCAATAGCATGGTTTCGTCGGGTGATGAGCTTCCACTGCCTGGTACTAGCTCCCGCACGGGGCTTGCAGACTGAGGAAGACTCGCTGCGTCGGCTTTCCCACCTGCACATGGTGTCAGCGCCGTCGCCAGTCTTGCATACGAGGCCAGAATAGCCAGACGAGCCCATGGGTGTCCTCCTCTTGACTTTACCGAAAACTAGCTAACAATTCCCTGTCATCTAGATTGCACGATTGGGGCAATCAGATACTTAGTGCCATATCCAGGGCCAGGGATGAAATTCTCGGTGCAACAACCAGACTCAACTCTGATCCACCGCCTAACAATACCTCGGTTACGCCGCCGGATAACGAAATCCGTACTTGGCCTAGTACCCATGGAGGCCAGGGATGCTTCCCGCCGATGTCGAGTGCTGAGAACATTTTACAGTGGGATGTTTTGCGGAATCAGCTTCCGAGCTCAGCTCAATCCCCAATCATCACCACGAACTCATATGAGCCTGACAGGTCCATCAACTCCAAGGCTAGTGCCGATACGTCCTGTGCCGGACTCCGAGCGCTGCAACAAAGTTTCGAGACTCAGTTCCTGGCTCGGTATCCCATTATCAGCAGGCCTTGGCTGACTCGCTGCGTCCGTAATGTAGCAGAGAGCGACGGAGAATGGAGTGCTGAAGCATGTCTCGTGTTTCTGGTTTGCGCTATTGCATCCTTTTACGACTGCCCTGCTCACGAAGCCTTGACACCTCAAGCCACCTCTATCAGCTCAGTGTCTGCCGCCTCAGGCTCATACATGCCCAAGTCGCGCCGGCCTACATACCAATATTGGACCATGGCAAATCGGAGACTCGGCTGGGCCCTTGACGAGCCTGCGGGTCTACTCGCCGCCCCATGTTTATGTCTAGCTGGGTTTTGGCATCTGCTGAACTTCGCGCCACGAAAGGCTCGTAATATGTTTTATCGTGCTATTGATAGTATGAGAGATATGACCTCTTCAAGCTTGTCAGATACTGAGAGGCCTCTGGCACGATTTATGCAGATCATTTGTGCCGACCTACTCGAGTAGGTGTATAGTTCTTTACTTACTATATCTTGATGCATAGTCATGATACTGACCTATCTGTTACAGACGCTTAAACTTTGAATCAGCTCTTTTACCATATAACGGTCGGACAATTGCTACTAACGAAGCATTTTCACTAAACGAAAGCCATGATCTCTCTGTTGCTATCGGTCTTCACACGGACGACTTGGCAAGAGGCTCATCTTTTGTGCTCACAAATAATCTACAGCAGTTGCACTCAATTCGAAAAGACACCAACAGACTCTTGGCTTCTATATCAACAATTTCCAGTTGGCTTGGCCTACATTCGTTGCTTTGCCAAGCAAAGGATTTGCGATGGCGTCTCAACCAACTCACAGACCCAAGGAACATCATCTACGGTGAAGCTTCAAGCTCGACTAGACTTGGTCATTTACTCGGTGAGACGATCTTTGACCATGTAAAGATGAAGAAGAAGGATCTCACGGCACGGTTACTACGCGTTTATTTATGCTTGAGCCTGCATCTTTCGCCTCACATAATACAGAAGTTAGATTCCGACGCCAATCCTCCAAGTATCCAGTCACCCCAGCACATCTTACAAGAGATAGCAAGGCTTGGAGATGAGTGTCTCTCGGTAATAGCTGAGGTAATGGCCTCGTATCTCAAGGAGTGGCAAGGGAGAGAGTCGCTATCGAACCGTGGTGCCGCATCCAGCAATCCAACCTGCCATGATCCCGAAGCAGTGTTCTCGTACCGTTTTTCGTACGTAGGTTGCCTGACGCTCCTTGCAGTGTATTACGCCAAAGCAAACGCAGCCCGTGGGGAGATGGACTTTGCTCATTGCCATTCCCTGAAGCTGCCTGCAGACTGGCGTTACTTGGTTGCTGGTCATACTAAAATGTTACTATTGCACAACGAAGGGACCGATACATATAAATGCGGATATTTGCTCAGCCAGTTTGATATAGGATCATAAAACCTTCTCTGTTCCTTCAAATATCATCCATGGCCAAAACACCAGTCTCATGACCAGTTTCAAGCGGTGGTGATTCCAAGCGCCCAATCCACTCAAGATATATCCTCGCATCTGCACTCTCAGCACTCCAATACGTGAGTGCAACCTTGAACTTCTGCATACCCGGCTCCTAGACTGGAAGGCAGTCTAGACCCAGGATGCCACTCTTTGCTGTAGCTATAATCTCCAACGCCGCACATGCACAGTAACGAATACCGAGCCAGGCCCCGGGGTGGCGATGCGAAGCGAGATGTCGGTCAAGTAGTACATCCAACTCTGCTCATGCTGTGCGGCTGATGAATCAGAACTGGCACCTATGCCGGAAGGGGATGACCACGAAGGTTCTAAGTCCGGGAGAAGCGATGGCATGTTCTCATACTGGATAAGCTGAGCGTTGGCAATCTCAAGCCCCAATTCAGAGGCAACTTCTCTATTCAAGCGATCATCAGCATGTGGGCCTCAGTTGGGCGCTATTCAAGAATGGGTTCTAACCTTTCAGTCTTGAGACAACTCCAGAAGAGTTTACGATGTGCATTATCTGGCTTCTTCTTCGTCCTCCCAAAAGCGGCCTGTGTCACGGCTGGTCCGCCAAAGGTCTTGGCCAATACGTCTTTGCACTTGACACTCGCATTGTTTAAACATCTCCATGAGGCGAGCGGATTGAATGTCGTCACGTAGTACACAGCAGCCAAGAAGAAACACTGTGCACCAACGATGCTAGCATGACCCATAACGAAACCAAGTCTTTTAAGGCCAGCATCGAAGTACTCGTGGCTACGTAGGTACTGCTCCGTATGTATTGACGGCATGGAGTACTCTTCTAGCTTGCTGTGGTCATATGGCGTGCAAATACATCCTAAGGCACAAGCCATTAACTATCATGATAGTCAGCTAAAATTCACTATAGAGGCGCTTGGGGATTGCAGTAGCTACCAGTAGACATGTAGGTGCATCCCAACCAAGCCCCTCCTCCTCTACTATGGATATCTGCTGGTACAGAACCCCGAGGTCGACCAGGGGTTGCTTGCGTGAATGTATTTGATGAACTTTTCGAGAAGCTGCGTCATTTCGGCTCGATCATCGATTCCCCCACGAGGAAGCGGGAGATGAGCCGGCAAATGGACTGAAGCATAGTGAGGGTCCACACTCAGCCTGACAGCTTCAAAATCATCACCACTGTCAATGACCGAGGTCAGAGGGGTCTCCAAGAGGTAATAGGGGCGAAGACTGGGCCATGTAAGTGTAGATTCAACACATGAGGACCACCATGACCGAGCGGGTGGGGAAGTCATGGATGCCCCAGAAGCTAATCGGCAACGGGGTGGTAGTGTTTGAGTTGCTGAGCAATCCTTAGTTACAGTGGCTAATCCTTGGAAAAGGATTGCCTGTCTTAATTTGGGAGCAGACAGCTACTATAGTCAGCTAAGGGGCTCATGTTTAATAACCACGATCCAGGCCCACCCAGGGCCGTAAGTGATTTCACTTAGCCTAACTAGTACTAGAGGCATTGTGGAGCGCGTCATGATTAAGTATTGCCCGGGTTACCTACTGCCGAATGGCAAAACGTCGGGGCTTGTCCCCGTCAAGTTCGTCATCACTACCCTAGACCATAAAAGTGAAACCTATCCCTCCAAGCCAAGTATCAAGTGTAACAGTTATCAGATCAGGAATTACAACGAATTTGGAAATAATGGCTCGCATAAAGGTCATTAACTTGCGTGTTGAGAATTACCAAGAATTTTCAGTTATCAACGAGGAGAGGCCTCGCATTTCTTGGTCATTTGAAGGTCTTGAAAAAAGATGGGGACAACATGCTTATGAGATTTCCTTGTGTTGTGATCATCCCAGCAAGACCAAAACGTACTTGGTCGTATCCTCACAGTCACTTTATATACCATGGCCATTCCGACGGCTAGAATCGCGAGAGCTCGTAACACTTCAAGTTCGGGCGCAGTCCCAAGATTTGGCGTGGACGTCGTGGTCGGCTCCTCTGCACATCGAGGTTGGATTGCTCAAAAGCACCGACTGGCACTGCACCTTGATTCAACCCTCAACTGACCGGGACTTGTCCAAGTCAGTTCAACCCGTGCGCTTTAGAGAAGAATTTCACCTCAAAGAGGCGCCGCAACAGGCTCGGTTGTACATCACCGCACACGGTCTGTATGAGAGCTTCGTCAACGGGACCAGGATCGGAGACCACGTGCTCGCGCCTGGCTGGACATCTTACGACCATCAATTGTCACACCAGACCTTTGATATCCTAGCACAGCTAAAGAGTGGAGAAAATGTCATCGCCGCCGAGGTTGCTGAGGGCTGGTATTGTGGCAGGCTGGGCTTTGGAGGCGGGGAGAGGAATATCTGGGGCGCTTCAATCGGCCTGTTTGCTCAGATTCTCATCACATATAACGACGGAAGCACAGAGGTTGTTGGGATAGACAGTAGCTGGAAATGGAGCAACGACCCCTTGCTTCAAGCCGAGATTTACGATGGTGAATTATACGATTCAAGACTGGAAGACCCTGGATGGAACGAGCCTCGTTTCACGTTCCATGGATTTCGCTACGTGCAGATCACTGGCTACGACTTTGATGAGGTCGACCTGAACAACTTCCACGCTGTCGTCATTCACACAGACATGCTCCGAACTGGATGGTTTGAGTGTTCGGATGACACGTTGAACAAGCTGCATGAGAATGTAGTTTGGTCTATGAGGGGGAACTTCATCTCAGTTCCTACAGACTGTCCCCAAAGAGATGAGCGCCTTGGATGGACTGGGGATCTACAAGCGTTTGCCCCAACTGCAGCATATCTCTAAGTTTTCTTGTCTCAACCTAACCATTACAGCACCGGTGTTGGCTTTGGAGTCTGGGAGTACCCAAAGAGTACATGTCATGGTATATGTCCATGGTGGAGGCTTTACAGTTGGTGCGCATTATGGTGGCCCTAATGGTAACTCAACTCTTTTCCCGTTGAGCTTCACGAGACACTAATTTACATCAAACTCACAGATACAACGAGAATGGTGACTCAAGCATGTGAGGACTCAAAGCCCATCATCGTGGTTAGCATCCAGTAAGCAAATATCCCCTCCACATACACAACGACTGAGTACTGACTGTGTCAAGCTATCGACTTCATTTCCTGGGATTCCTAGCGTGTCAAGTAAGTAGCACCCTACATGTGACATATACTGGAACCCACTCTGACAATCTTCAGGATCTCGTCGACGAAGCCGCAAAGCTCAACAAAGACCCCTGCAACTTTGCATTATACGACCAACGTCTTGCCTTCCAATGGGTCCAAAAGTTCATTTCGGGGTTTGGCGGCGACATCAACAGGATCACCGCATTCGGTGAAAGCGCTGGCAGTTCCTCACTTGCCTTCCACCTGACCTCCAACGTCCCCCTCTTCGATCGAGCCATTCTTCAATCCGGGACGGCCTCTGCAATCAGTCCTAAGGCCATCGCGACCAAGGAAGAGGAGTGCAAGGAACTACTTAGCTTCTGTGGGATCAATCATCAGTCGGGATGATCCTCAGCGCCTCGAGAAGCTCAGAGCTGTGCCAACCGCCAAGATTGTCGAGGCAGCCTCGTCTATCAATAAGGCAGCCTTTTCACCACTGGCCGACAAAAGCTTCTTTCCAATTATTCCCAATTACCTCAGCCATGCAAAGATGATATCTGAATGCTCTTGGGTAAATGCTGTCATCACGGGTGATACAGTCTTTGAGGTGAGTGAAGCGAGTGTCTTCTATTTATCATGCTTCTGACAGAGCATAGGGCTATCTATTTGCGCACAACCTTATGGACGTGCGGCCTGAGGTCTTTTACCAACAGGTGGAAGATGCCCTTGGAGCAGAGAATGCAAAGAGAGTGTTACAGGTATATGAAATATCCAGATCCATGGATCAGAACTTGTTCTGGACCAGGTTATTTATGTGGTGATGTGATGTTCTCCTGTAAGATAGTCTTCCATTCAGCTCATCAGTTTCATCAATACTAACAAGAAACTCAAACAGTACCTTGCCACATTCTATCAAAAGAGTTATGGCAGAGTGGCAAGAAACAATATCGCTGCATTCTCTCCCTGCGTAATCCCTTCCCCGGTTCCTTCTACTCCAACATCCTTGGCCACCATTTCATCGAACTTATCTACCAATTCATGACCTTCATGGAGCGCTTACCTCTCCAGAGGCAGCGCGATGTCTGCGTCGGTTTTGTGCGACGATGGACGGCCTTTGCCCATGGAGAAGAGCCTTGGTCTGAGTATACATAGGTAGATGAGGCGGTGGCGGTGGCAGATTCCCGTGAGGGCTGGGTCGTGCGATCACGAGTGAAGGATATGGAGGTTTCAGCATATGACGAGCGCGGTCAGCGTCGCTATGAGAACTGGGAAGCATTAGACGAGGTATTTCGATCACTAGGGGATATGGCGCCCGCGGCGGTTGAAGCTCTTAGTTTCCCGACATTAGTAACTTTGGGAAACAAGTAAGTTGATCTGGATGGTATTCGGATACATGAAGGTGAGGGAAGAAGCTAAGTCATTATTTATATATAAGAGAATCACTGATAGTTACACTATGACTAAATAAAGATCATGCTAGCAGTAGATCTTCCTTGCTTGCCTTTGACTAAAGCCAAAACCATTGACTTACTGAAATCAGGAACGCCGAGTTCTTCTGGTCGGGACCTTTGCGCCTCCTTCGTGCTCACCTGTACCTCCCATTTCCCCTGGGCAACCTTGACGTCTTCCAACTCCTCCCCATCAAGGTAAACATGCAACTCGCACAATTCACCCTCTTCAACTGTACCGAAAATTGAAAATTGTCTTTCTCCATTTCCCACCGACGCTGTGACATCCATAGTTAGGTGGGGTGGTGATGAGCCGATGTCCTTCCTCTCTTGGCTACACACAATAACATCTGTCGCCAGCTGAGGGGTTCTCGATGGCTGCTGACGAAGAGAACTTCCCCTTTCAAACGCATAGGCATATCGAAACAGGTTCTTGTCATCATAAGCCTTGGATGCGAAGGTGAGATTGACGGGCATTCCTGTATCAGACATGACTCCCATTGGCACGCTGACAGTCGGTATACCAAACTGACGAATTGCGCAGTTCCCGTTCGAATACAAAACACCATTTAGCCATGCATGCTTTGCAGACTCTTCATTAACATCGGCATCAGCTTTGCCCACATCGGCATTGCAAGGCCATACTACCATGTCTAACTCCAAAGCATCAAGCCAGTCTTCGAAAGCCGACTTGCGCTTCAACTCAAGGTTCCGAAGTGCGGTTCCAAGGTTTGGAACCTCGTAAGTCGGGATACGGCCATTGCTGATGTGGGCAACAACAGCTGTATGTCGCACAAGAGGATCATTGGCGTCGTATCGATCTGGTAGGCAACCAAGAGGATGGGGGAATATGGTTGATGACTCGACTTGAGCAAGGCTGGTTGCCACATTGCAATCTTTGTTTGCTGCCAGGAAGTCGTCCCAAGAATAGGCCATCAATTGGCACATGTCAATCTCGTTGCGGTGAGGCGGTGTTTCCGATCTGCTCTCACCTCTGACAGGTTTCTCAAATTCGGTGACGAGCGGAAAGTCGGTCTCAACAACAGTAGCACCCAGTCCCTCAAGTATCTTCCTAGCCTTTTTCCACAGGTCGATAACACTCTCGCGAGTATAAACGTTTCGTGCATCTGGATCAGAGTCAACGCCACCAATGTACATTTTTGGGACACCGATCCTTTTGCCCTTGAGAGAATTGGCATCAGAGAGATCAAAGAACGTCTTTGGTCGCACAGAATCTACATCGGGGAGCTTGACGAAAGGTTGCTCACGCCAAAAGTCGCAGCTTGTCTTGTCATCCGCTGCAACAATGACATCCAAAAGCGCAAACATGTCTTCAACAGTTCTTGTGTGCGGAACGACAGTGTCGCAGGTGGGGAAAAGCGGCCAATTGCCTCTTATTGATATGAGTCCCCTGGAGGGAGTGTATGCCACCAAGCTATTGTTGGAGGCAGGTGAGCGGCCAGACGAAATGGTTTCCTCACCCATCCCAAAGACACCAAAGCTTGCTGCGGTGGCTGTGGCGGATCCGTTGGATGATCCTGAGGCAAAGGCAGCTGTAAGATAGGCTTCATTGTAGGGCGACTCAGCACGACCATAAACACCTCGCTGCATACCGCCTGCAGCCATAGGGGGCATGTTGGTACGGCCCAAGAACACAGCGCCAGCATCTCTCAGTTTCCCAACAGTGAACGCATCTTCATTTGCGATGAGGTCCTTGAAGGCTGGAGACCCAGCAGCTACCGTCATACCTCGGATCTTGTAAGAGTCTTTGATAGTGCAGGGAATTCCATCCATCAAACCCAGCGTCTTGCCTATGGAGCGACGCTGATCCGATGCTTGAGCAGCATCAAACACATCGAGATTGATAACTGGGATGGCATTGAGTTGAGTGGTTCGGCGATCATACTTGGCGATTCTCAGCAAGTGCTTGGCGGTCAGTTCAACGCTGTTGATATGGCCTTGAGACAGTGCAGATGCCAGGGATGTAATTGAGGCCTCTACAATAGAGAGTTTCTGCAGAGTCAGTACTTGTGTAGCCCTCTTGTAGTGGCAATACAGCTTACAGTAGTCTGGTCGTCGATTGCCATATTGAGCAGGATTTAATTCTTTTGGGGCTGTCTCTGGGGTTGCATAAGAAGTGACAAGGCGGCATTCATTGATCAGAGAAGTTGGTTTAAGTACTGAATCAATATGTCGTAGGTATCTAGCCATGGTGCAGTGCGCGGAAGTTACAGCTGTTGATACCAATGTGCAGCTGTTAAATGAACATAGCTGCACTAAAATTGAGGCCAATTATAATATCAATTAGCAACTGATGAATTACTTACCAGCTGTTAATTACATTTATCAGGATAAGACAGTTTATCTGACTGGAAAGTCTGATGAACTCTTATCGCGCACTGCTGATTCGCTGGCAGGGTTAGACTCTCCTCATGCCTGTCTTATCGTTGAAATCAATGAGCACCTCCATATTGGATATAAGCCCATGACTGCTGTTACAACTAAGTCGACATGTCTGCATTCTAACATCTCATTTGCTTGAAATTTCTCCAAGATGACAGAGTCTTCAGTCTACCACGATGATGTTCCTGGTACCGTTCGTCTCGTTGACATCAACGGGATGAACTCGTCCGGGCCCCACGACTCTCACCACAAGGACATTGTCCTCGTTCCTCGCCCAAGCTCTGATCCGAATGACCCCCTCAATTGGCCCCCTCGTCGAAAACTTTTGGCCGTCAGCATGTCTTATCTTTATGTCCTTGGAACTGGTATAGCAACATCTCTTCAATACTCTGTCCTGGCGGATATCACAAAGGATACCGGCATTTCCACTGCAAATCTCGTCCAGGGAACAGGTGTCATGTTCCTATTCTTTGGCTGGGCTTGCCTGATTTGGCAACCGATCGCTCTAACATATGGAAGGCGTGGGGTATATCTTACTACCATGTTGCTTACGATTCCGATAATGGTTTGGACTGCCTACTCTACGTCTGCTGGGGAATGGTTTGCCCACAGGATCTTAATCGGTATCGTTGTATCTCCAATTGAGTCTTTGTGTGAGGTTACCGTGTTCGATCTTTTCTTCGCCCATAATCGTGGCACCTACATGAGTCTCTACGTGGCCATTCTCTTTGGGTCCAACTTTCTTGCCCCTCTCGTCGCAGGCTGGTTCAACGATGCTTTCGGATGGAGATGGACGATGCATTTTGGAGCAATTATATGCGCAATTTGCTTCTTAATACTATTCTTCTTTATGGAAGAAACGATGTATTTCCGCGGCGCCTCACTCGAAAGTCAACAAGCTACTGATACCGAGCATCAGGACTTGGGGACGTCCAAGGCCGACGAAAAAGGATATGAAGGATCGCCAAGAAACTCTCTGCCCTCTTCTTCTTCGATCATCTACGAGGATATTAACTCCGGCTGCGGGAAATACACTTGGTTCAAAGCTGTGACGGGTCGACCGAGTAACACAGACATGCTACGAATGGTCTACCGGCCTGTCCTTATGATCTTCCAGTTCCCAACGGTTGCGTGGGCTGGGTTTCTCTATGGAATCAATCTTGCCTGGTATAATGTATTGAATGGAACCGCCAGCCCCGTCTTGTCAAGCAATCCGTACAATTGGAATGCGGCACTGGTTGGTTGTGTATATGTAGGGCCGATCATTGGAGCAGCCGTTGCTTGTCTCTGGGTTGGAAAGGCCGCAGACTGGATCGCTCTGTGGCTAGCACGCCGCCATGGGGGTATCAGGGAGCCCGAGCAACGTCTTTGGGTGCTTCTTCTATCAGGTATCATCTCATCAGCAGGTCTCATCACATGGGGTGTTGGTGCATACTATCACGTTCACTGGATCGGCCTCGTGTTTGGTCTAGGTATGCTGACGGTTGGATGTGTTGCCGGTGGTGCAATCGCTGTCAGCTACAACGTCGATTGCTTCAAGGAGATCGCAGGTGAAACCACTGTCTCTATTATGTTAATTCGCAATACGATTGGCTTTGGCTTCAGCTATGCTATTACGCCATGGTGGACAACCCAGGGGCTGAAGAACTGCTTTATCACGGCAGCTATGATCTCACTTGCTTGCACACTTACCTTTCTCGTCATGATCGTTTACGGGAAGCGAATTCGACGATGGTCTATTCCATCCTATCGAAGGTATATGGCTAGCATGGCAGTTTCCCATGAATGAGAAAGGTAGCGAGACCCACGGCCAGAAATGACCTGGCCAGGTTTAGAGGAAAGAAGATATTGCCTCGAGACATTTAATTCCGTATCCACTTAGTTTATATAATACATTTTGACAGCTTTCGCAGTTGCTCTCTTGCCTCGGTCGCCGTGGGAATATCTTGTTCCAAATTCCTGACAATATCCTCCAGATACGTAACTAGCCGCCCTACAGCGAGTTGAGATTGATTCTCGTCGTACAGAAATGCATTATATACCATATGGCCAACACCCAGCAGCTGGTGAACAATCTGACTGCTTGCGACTTTGAACATGATAAGAGAGGCTTCGGTGAGCTCATTCAGAAACTCTTCTGCTACTTTGATCACCTCATCAACTGGGGCCTGGCAATGAAGCAGACCCATGATATTTACCAGTGCCTCAGTGCAGGTTATTTGGACTGCCATAAACTTGCAGCGGTTGCTTTGAAGGTCTTCATGTGATTGCGAGAGGACGCGAAGTATAAAAGGTTTGCTGGCTTTGAGTTGATCTAGGCTATCGAGCAATGCCCTTGGGGATGATCGGTCACATAAAACAACAACGACATCGCTGCGGGGCTTTCGTTGGCGAAGATTAAGTATTGCATACTCCATCAGCCGGAAAAGATCAGTGATATAATCCCATCCAGCTGTCCAGGCCTGCGTCTCGCGACTCATAGCAGGTGTGATACGAGGGTAAAGCACCGAGACCTGGGCCTCAGGAAGACGGATTATGTGCCCAAGAACACAAGCTGAATGGATCTCAAGACGATAGACACACCAGAATAGACGCCTTCGATCATCTACCTCTAGTAAAGAGATCGAGCTGTCCCAGTTATTTTCCATATTGAACCCGTGCTGAGCAATCCATGCATGGCATAATCCGAGGTATCTGTGAAGGTCACTCTTATTACCGCTCCTGAGCGAGTACACAGCCAAGAGGCCGAAAGACCTTAGGTAGTCAAGGGCAGGTGCATCTGGAGTGCGTGCTGGAATATTGGATACAGCCTCATTGAAATAGATTTTGGCGTCATGGGAGGCGACGTCGCCCAGCAATGCGCTATCGAATACCGCTTTGAGGGTGAGACTCTGGGCGCTGAGTGCGCACAGTGCCATTAGAAGCAGGTACGCTGTCTCACTGGTTTTAGGCATGCTATGTGCCCACCGTCTTTCCAAGTCATTCTCAGAAAGAAAAGGAAAACTTGGTTCTTTAGCAATAGTCTCAACCAACCAGCTGAAAAGATGACATACTAGCACTGATACATTGTATCCCGGTAGATGCCTATCAAACGGCGAATGCATTGTGGAGACCTGAAATCAGAGGTGTCGTTTTCCGTCTGGTTTTGGTGGATGCTTTTCCCGGCTGGCACGGTTGGCTTCCGGCCTCGTTTCCGAACAGGTCGAGTCATGGTGCATTTGGCCCCATAGTCGATGCATGTAAGACAAGCTCGCTGACCCTCCCTGGACAGTGTCTCGGTTACAGATGATCGACGACACTTGAGGCCTCTGGAGTGACAAAAGTCACAGGCCCGTGAGGCCCGCTGTCTCTGAGTACCTGAAGATCTATATTGCATTGAGTTGATTTGGTTTGATATAATGTTGTAATCAAAAGCGGTAACAAGAAATCATGTTTGACATGAGGGCGAGGCTTAATAAATAGAGTATTTATTAGCTGTTAAAGCTTATCAATTTAGAAGCTGATAAATAACCGTTGATAAGATACTAAGTGGAGTACGTAATAGCCAACCACATTCAGGCAATTATCGAGCCAGTAGAGTCCTTACAACTCCTTGACTTCATCCACTTAGCCAATCAAAGGGCCAAGGCAGGACCATTGCGATTTCCCTAATTGTTAACCAAGCAAGGGTACGGAAATGTCTCCAGATAAACTCTTTAGCTGCTACAGTTCTTACGTCTAGCTACAACTTAAACAAGTGCTTTAGCCTATCTATCTCGGATAATTAAGACTTTTCCTCTGAGCTACTTGTTGCTTTAAAAGCGTAGAGGACGAGCCTAGCAGAACAGTCTAGGAATTAAGTATTTATTTTCTATTTAAAATTTCCTAGCTGCTTTTAATAATTTAAATAAACTTGCTTAACTCTTTATTTAACTTCCAGACCTTGTAATTAAAATTAGGCTAGAACTCTATATATAAAGTTTCCTTTAGCTAGTTAGTCTATAGATAACAGTTTTATATGCATAAACGATAGAGAAAGCTTACCGGATCTTGATTGACCTTGGCTGTATATTTAGCTTCCTTGTTGTCTATATACTTCTTAGGAAGACTAGAGCTCTCTACTAGAAGTTGGATTTTACATGATCGCTCCATTAAGGTAAAAAGATAAGCGGCCTCATTAACAGTCGCTCCGCAAGTAAGGATACCATGGTTTTGTAGGATGGTAACCCGATTAGCGCCCAACGCCTTGGCAATCCTTTCGCTCTTGTCCCTCTTGAGCACGATTCTCCCAAAGCTCTGGTAAATGGCCTAAATGCCTTGAAAAGTACAGGTGTCCTGACTAATAATATCGAGAGGTCGCCCGAAAGTTGCCCATGCCTTGCCATAAGGAGAGTGGGTATGACAAGCGGCGTTGATATCGGGACAAGCCTTATAAATAGCACCGTGGATGCGGAGGCTAGCTATATTAACTGCTGTTCTCCTTCCACTGATAACTTGGCCTTCTTTATTGATCTGGACTATGTTACTAGCTTTAAGCATTCTAAAGTGCTTACTGAAGCTTGCAAATTATTAGATATAGAATCTTTACAACTTGGACAAGAACTTACAGGTTAATCCAGAAAGTGTTACAGTTTACTAGGTTATAAATACTAATATATTTAGCAGTGCTTTTAGTATAGCCCTTATAAGTAAAGATTTAAAAAGCTATAGCTATATAATTAAGCTATTACTATTACTTTTTATAAGGATTATTAAAGTAAAAAATATTAAAAAAAGGGTAACTTTTAATAGTAAAAGCATTTTAGGATTTTTAGCTTTTAGTTTTAATAGTATATTAAACTAAAGCTTATATTAAAGGAAGACTATTAAGTATAAGGGACTATATAGTAATAGTATTAGTAATTATAAATATAGTAGTAATTAAAATTTAAAATTCCTATAGTAATA
>NW_023502221.1:0-118057 GCF_013396075.1 Fusarium subglutinans
TTAATATAGTTTATAAGTTTATATAATTAAAATTAATAGAGTTATAAATTTTTAAAGATATTATAAATTAGGTAGTTAGGTTGAAAAGCGGGTGGCCGGTTTCTGGGGGTGGCCGGTTTCCCCGTATCCGACGTTAAATACGGCCAAGACCTGCAGTTTGCTCCCTTATCGATCTCTCTTCAAATCAAATTTATTCATCACAACTTACTTGGTTCTCTATAGTAACTTACCATTGCCATGCCGAACTTTCAGGAAATTACAGCAGCTTCAGTGCAATCACGAAGCCGCATTCGCCATCACATCTACCAAACACCTCTCATCCCCGCCAAAAAGGTTGGCCGCGATCTCAAAGCCAACGTCCTTTTCAAGGCTGAAAACTTTCAGCTCACGGGATCTTTCAAAATCCGAGGCGCCATGTCCAAGCTGTCGGCGTCAGGACAAGGTCGATTGATCACTGCTTCGTCTGGCAACCACGGCATTGGCTGCGCTTTGGCATCGCGGACTTTATCCAAGGATTTCACCATCGTCCTCCCCGAGACTGTCGTTTCTGCCAAGTTAAATGCGATCAAGTCATATGGTGTCGAGGTAATCCTCCACGGCGCTGAGCCTGGTGCGTCTGAGCAACATGCCCAGAAGCTTGCGGCCTCGGGCGATTATACTTATATATCGCCATACAACGACCCCGATGTCATGGCGGGTCAGGGTACCATTGGCCTCGAACTTCTTGAACAATGTGACCATATCGATAACATCTTTATCTCCATGGGTGGCGGTGGACTCATCAGTGGCATCGGATCCGTCCTCAAAGCAAACAACCCACGAATCAAAGTCTACGGCGTTTCAACGATCAACTCAAAGGCTCTAGCTGCTTCGATGGCAGCAGGTCACGTCGTTGAGACACAACATCTCCCCACCTTGGCTGAAGCTTGTGCCGGTGGCATCGATGAGGACACAATAACCCTCGGACTGGCAAATGCAGTCATCGATGAACTGATTGACTGCAATGAAGATGAGATTAAGGAGGCACTGAAAGAACTTGCTTGGTCTGAGAGTATGATTGTTGAAGGGTCTGCTGCCTTGGCTCTTGCTGGTTTCAACAAGGTGGCTTCAAAACTGGCTGGGCAAACCAGTGTCATTCTCCTCTGCGGGTCGAATTATGATCAAGCCATAATCAATAAGATAATCTCTGAACTATAAATAAGCCAAATAAAAGAGCTTTTCACTTTTGTCATCACAGGCCTGGCAACATCTTGACTATCAGTTTTGCTCTCTGATCCATTAGCTTGATATCTTAGTTCTGTCTGCTGATTTAAGCTCTCAGCCATGAGCCTCAACTGCAAATTCAGGATCTGCAATAGTAAAAATTCTTAAAGTTATATAATCCCTTAAGTCTTAGAGTAGAAAAGGCAAAATACCGTATTCCTACTTCTGGACAGCTCAAGCTGGCCCCACTTTACGCATCGTTTGAAAAGCCTAACTGGCTCTAAGAATATGCATGTTGGTTCAGCTCATTCCTGAAAGACTGGCAAGTGACTTAATGTGAGGGGTTTTAAATCCCTCTTTTCTGAAAAACATCATCAAGTATCCTCTCAACTTACCTACAAATAATCTTCACTTGCAATGCCTGTGTGCGGCCCATGTCACGATGCTATTTGCGACATCTACCCCAAGGTAGAAACCATCCAACCCAAACGGGAAACCACCGTAGCGTACCCTTCATTCGATCCAGACGCTAAGGGAAAATGCTGGATTTGCATCAAACACGCTGGTTTCTTGGAGGACCACTACCCCGCAGTTTATGAACGATGGCTCAAGCATGAACTGCTAGTCACCGTTCAAGCTGATTTCGCTTCGCTTGAGCAAGAGGCACAACCAAGAACTCTCCATAGCCCCTCTGACGAAACTTTGCCACCTGACAGTCGTGGTCGTCAAAACTTGGAGGTTCGTCAGTTGATCCTATATCGCAATCATGGAAGCGACAAAAAGTCAGGTTGCCTCGTAGAGCTCCAGTTCTACAAGCAAAGAGGTGAGAGCGATCTTGGAGTCTCATAATCCTCATTGATTCTAACCAGCTACAGAAGTTCCACAGACAAGGTTACATGTAGAGGATAGCGCTCCTAACCTCATCAATATTTCTCAAATTCAAGCTTGGATAGGCAATTGCAGACAACTACATACAGCATGCTGCTCATCCCCGGGAGTAAATTGGTATCCCACCCGTCTACTAGACTTGGTTGGAGATGAGGGCATGATAAATGTAGTTGTCACCCAAGAAGACAGACCCATCGGGCCGTACATGACACTGAGCCATCGGTGGAGCAACTACAAATATGAGAAGCTCACTTCGCAGTCGCTCAGTCGCTTCAGGCGCTCTATAGATATATCGTGTCTGCCACGCGTCTTCCAGCAAGCAATTGAGGTCACGAGGTTACTTAAGATCCGTTACCTTTGGATAGACTCGCTCTGTATTATGCAAGATACTGCCTGTGGGGACTGGAAGGCGGAGGCCTTGAAGATGGGCGACGTATACGCGAATTCTTTTCTCAACTTATCGGCTTCATACACAGCTGGTGACGACGAAAACCCATTCATCTTCTCTCCTGAGTCTTGGAATCACGTCCTCCCCTCTAAGATCGTCCTAATGGATGACAAAGAACTGCGCAGTAATTTCTTCGTCGATGGAGACTTGTGGAAAGATGAGGTCGGCGAGTCACCATTGATGGAACGTGGCTGGGTCTTTCAGGAGCGATTTCTAGCACCACGTGTGCTTCATTTTGGAATGCGGCAACTGGCTTGGGAATGCAACGGAGGAGGCGCGCTTCAAATGTTTCCGGCTGGCCTACCACCTCGTTTTGAGGATAACTACAAAAAGGATGTATGTTGGCCCATGATGAGACCGATGAACACATTGAGTTCAGAGGAGTTTTGTAGTCGCTGGCATGAGATCGTTACTGCTTACTCCGCCTGTCGCCTCACATTCAATACGGATAAGCTTATCGCTTTTGCCGGGATTGCCAAACTTATTCAATCCGCGGGGCGTGACGAGTACGTCGCAGGAACTTGGAAGAGCACAATCATCGCTGATCTTGCGTGGTGGGTCTATAAAGCCAACGGTCGGCTGCCTTCGGGCAATCAAGCGACTCACCGTGCCCCTAGCTGGTCATGGCTTTCCTTGGACAGGGAGATATGTTTTCACCCCTACCCATCGGCACACCATAAACAAGAGTATTTTTGTCGCGTCATAAGAACTCCGGCAAGAGAGGCAGCCGGGGTTTCGGTGCTTAGTGCAAACGGCATCCTCGAGCTACAAGGGCTTGTTCTCCCCGTCGATTCCCTCGAGTGGCACAATATGGAAGTCAGATCCTTCAAGATAGGCAATTTCCAGTTGGACTCCTGTGGAGGGCCAGAAAGCACAAACCTCGATTATGATGGCTCTAAAGCAGACATTATGAGTCTTGTGTCTCAGCAGCAGCTTTTTATGCTTCCACTCTACGCAACTGGGAGACTGATAGTTGGCATTTTGGTCTCGAATTT
The DNA here is from genome assembly GCF_013396075.1 of Fusarium subglutinans. Lineage (NCBI taxonomy): Eukaryota > Fungi > Ascomycota > Sordariomycetes > Hypocreales > Nectriaceae > Fusarium > Fusarium subglutinans. The sequence continues at coordinate 3,535 of NW_023502221.1, forward strand.
GTATACTTACCCAGGCTGGCGCAGGATAGGTGCGGTAAGTATCCACTATCTAAACATTCCACCAGAGCTTCATGCTCCCGCTCTTGATGGGTGGATTAAGATTCCTGATTCTCGTTGGGCACTTCATATCCATGGTTACAAGCTTTATCATGACATTTCTACAGCCTTTCAGGGAGATAATGTTACTAGTATTAAGTTAGTATAAAGAGTGCTACACAGGCTTGTTGTCGACATTAAATAGTTTGTACTTTTTTAGTAATATTTAGCTAATTGGATATTGATAATAATGTTTTACTTAAATAAAATAGCAGGGCATATCTGCTAGCAGCTGATACTTACTCGCTTTGCTTCCTTTACAGAGCGATATGACTTAGAGAGAGGAAGGTGACAGTGTTGGCTGTGTCGAAACATCAACTACAGCCATCAGCAGCGAGGCTAATACAGCCATAGCCACCACTGAAAGCTCAACTATTGTCTTCGAGAATACTACCGCGACCACCACAACCGCCGAAAGAGAGCCGACTTATCTCGTCAACCCCAGCTTTGACGATGACACAACCGCCCCATGGATAATGACGTCTTACCCTGACCAGCTCATCGATGATAACAGTAGCAATGGATGCCCTTTTGTAAGCGCTGGCTGTCTGGTGGGGCCTTAGGATAACCTCCAGAATCTGCCAGGGCAGGAAGGAAATATGAGATTAGGTGGCCTTTACCCGGATTGGTATTTCATGAACTCAGGCTACACGTTTACTAAAGAGGTTGTAGCTCAGTATGACACGTGAGACCAGTGAGCTTTTTCACATACTCAATATAGTTAGCGCATGGCGTAGCTATGTTTCGTGTAGAAGAATGGCGAGAGTTTAACCGATATGGGCGGGGCATCCAGTTTCCCTGGTGGTGATTGACGTTAAAATAACTGCTTTGGGTATCCCGCCCGTTGTATTAGTGCCTCAGGCTAGGCTTCAGTTAATGGTGTGTGAGCATACTATAGGGTAGTCTATAGTTAACTAAAAGTCTTCAATAAGAAGTTGTAAAATAAATATTTATAAAACCCTGGAATTACGAATTGAAGATAATATATATATTTACTTAGTATTATATCTATGTTATTATGTACATCAGTCTTCATATCTATTATTTGGAGAACATCACGACGTAATCACGGTTTAATTATCCGCCAAGCTTTTAATTGACTCTTTGTTTCCAAATCTGTTAGTTTGATATCTCAGCAAAAATCACAAATAGGTAAGGGTCTCGAAAGTTGCATTATTCTCCAAGTCTAGTAACACAAAGCGCAGATCAAGTTATAGGACCGAAAACCCAAAGACACTGCATGTCCTTGCCCCGGATTTGCAGGATCAAAACCAAGGCACGCGAGACCCCCAGAATTTTTCCCATGGGGCGCCGACACTTCACCCAAACGAGTTCCAATGGAGCGCTCTGCTCCACTGGACATCTTGGCTACTAAGCTTCTTCTTGCCGCCCGTCTTACCAGCGCATTTCTTCAATCTCACGTGGTAATCCTGCTTATTGAGTCCGGCGTATGATCGGGATTAACTCGTATCCTCCTGGTATGTAGACATGGTCCTGTTTCAGAGATTTTGAGGCCATTTCCGGTATTCCCGATACAACCCGATGCACGTTGGAGAGAAAATGGTAAGAGTGGAGACGCGTTGGTTGTTACGCGACAGGATTCGATCACGAAATTGGGTTGAGCGAAACATGGAAGGATCCTGGTCATTTTGGTAGACGTTGGTAGGTATTTGTTACATAAATCAATTTAGCATGGTATGATTCTGAATGCAAAAGAATACTCGGGAATAACAACGACCAGACCATTCTCTCGAGACTGATGTTGGTATCTTAGATTGAGCTGCAATTTGGCTAGTGTTGTTCGGGTTAGCGAGCATGGCTGGAAGCATCTCGACTATCGTGAAATGCTCCGATGGACCAGGATGCTTTACGAGAGTCATCGTCATCGTCATCTTGAACGTTGAGGCCGCTTGTTGAGTCTCTGTTCCATCGATGATCGCGATCGTAATTAACTCTGATCAACACCAACAAAGATGATCGCATTTTAACTTTATTTATAACGTTAACGGGCTTGTCTCAACTCAATTTCAATGCTGGCAGAAATGGCCCTGACCGTTTCAATAGCGACAGGTTCGCCTACAGCCGCCCGGTCAATTGAGTCGAGTCTCAAGCCACGGGATAGCATTGACCATGCAAGCCATAAAACGATCCCTCAGTAACATTGCCCGAGATACCCGAGCCTCATCTTCGCCGACAAAATTTTCACCAACTAATCAACAGTCAATAACCTCAATTAGGCATCCGTATTCTTTGCCCTCCGTCCCACTTAGCACCAACTCTCCCTCTTCCAACGCCCGTTTTCCCCAAAAAGCTCAGACCAAATTCCTGATCTAAAAAACAGGCAGTGAAATAAACATACCAATGATTGGATCATTCGCTCAAGTGGAGAAATTCAAAGGATGGGCCAAGACTTTGCGGTTGTTTTCCCCCATGGCACAACATGTGGGGTAAGCGGGGAGGAGAGAGGAACAAGCTTGGTTTTTAGGGGGAGAAGGGAGAAGAATTTCGGTGCCTAAAGCCACTTTTTATTTTTATTTTCTCCGCATGAGATGAATAGTTGGGGATATCTTGGGTTTTGATTGAGGTCGATATGCCTCATAATAACAGGGCAATCTCACAAAGAAAATAGAGAGTAATTGATGAGTCCGTCGAGAAGGAAATGATCTTCAATTGCAAGCAGTAAACAAGCAAAAAGTCCTGCACCGGTCCCACTCTAGTACTCTAGTCCAATAAAACCAGCTTCTCCGCGTTGATCCCACGGGGTAGCACACCTCCAACACGCTCTTGGCGCGAGGTGATATCATGCCGGCCAAGACTGTTAACCTGCTGCCTGGGCTTGGCAGCTCGGGTTGCCAAGTTTGACCCCAGAGGGTTGCCAAACTGCCGTGCTTTAAATTTAAGCTTATATATAATACCAGCCTCAGGTTATGAAGATCTCTTGTTGTTGTTTCAGCAGTGTCTCTCTTCTTCTCTTTCTCACTGACTGTCGATTCACTGGACTTTGATCATGGATGACAAGGATATCTCACCTGGCCACGGTGGCTCGTCTTATGATGACAAGACCGTCACACCTCCGCCTGAAAAGGGCGGTGCTGAGATTCTAGAGCATGCTCCCCGTGGTCGTCGTCAATCCGTCGCTCTCAACATTATCCAAAACCCTCTACAGGTATATTCCACTACATCTCATCCCAATCTCTCCCATAACTCACCAATATCATAGAGCAAAACAAAAGATCAAGTCGTCGCTGACGCTCGCGCCTTTGCCGAGTCCAATGGCATGTCCGAGCACGTCGACCTCTTCAGCCGAGCCGCTCTCATCGCTCGAGACCCCGATAGCTTCGAATCGGCTGATCTTCTCGATGACGAACGCGCTGCGCTCATTTATGAGAGAGACCACAAGTGGCATGGATCTAAGATGCTGTGGTACTCGATTGGTCTTTGCGCTGTGGGTGCTGCTACGCAGGGATGGGATCAGACAGGTGCCAATGGCGCTAACCTCTCGTTCCCTAAAGAGTTCGGTATTGATGGCGAGGGACGTGATGAGTGGATTGTTGGTATCATCAACTCCATCATCTTCCTTACTGCTGGTCTGATGTAAGCTTTAATCCCCTTACGACTTCTTGACTTCATCTGACGTTATGTCTCTAGCGGTGCCTTTATCGTCGACCCTCTTAACCACTACTTTGGCCGACGTGGAGAGATCTTCATCACAGCCTGTTGCTTGGTAGCTACCCCTATCGCCTCTGGTTTCGCTAAGAACTGGCAAGAGCTTTTTGCCATCCGTTTCATTATGGGAATCGGTATTGGTGCCAAGAATGCTACCGTGCCAATCTATTCTGCTGAGATGGCTCCTGCTCGCATTCGAGGTGCCCTCGTCATGTTCTGGCAACTTTGGGTCGTCATTGGTAAGATGCCTTTCAGATCCCGTCAATAGAATCTCCATACTGACTATAACAGGCATCTTCCTCGGTTTCTGCGCCAATGTCATCGTCAAAGATGTCGGCGCCATCGCCTGGCGTCTTGAACTCGGCTCTGCCTTCATCCCTGCCTTTTTCCTCGCCGTCGGCATCTACTTCTGTCCAGAATCTCCCCGTTGGCTGATGAAGCACGGCCGCATCGCGGATGGCTTCGTCTCCATGTCCAAGCTTCGAGCTCACCCCATCATCGGCGCTCGCGATTACTACTACTCTTACGTCATCTACCACGAGGAGCTTCGCGAGAACGCTGGCGCTGGCTACTTTCGTCGTCTTTGGGACTGCTTCGCTGTTCCTAGAATTCGACGTGCCAACTACGGTGCTAGCACTGTCATGTTGGCCCAGCAGATGTGCGGTATCAATATCATCTCTTTCTACAGCTCTAGTATCTTCCGAGAGGCTGGCTATAGTCACGACGAGGCTCTGTATGCTTCTCTGGGCTACGGTGCTATCCAGGTTGTCTTCACCATTCCTACTCTCTTTCTGATCGATACCAAGGGCCGGCGATTCTTGACCCTGGCTACCTTCCCCTTCATGTGCATCTTCTTGCTAGCTGGTGGTCTCTCTCTTCTCAACAACAGCGATAACCGAGCTGCCAACATTGGTCCTGTAGTTCTCTTCGTCTACCTTTTCACCATCGCCTACTGTCTCGGTGAGGGACCTGTGGCCTTCCAGTATTCAGCTGAGGTCTTCCCCACTATCCAGCGAGAGCAGGGTATGGCTTGGGCTGTCTGCATCAACAACACCTTCGCTGGTGTTCTTGGCTTGACCTTCCCTCGTATGAAGACTGTCATGACACCTACTGGAGCTTTTGGCTTCTATGCTGGACTCAACCTCATTGCTTGGGGTATGATCTTCTGCTTCGTCCGCGAGACTAAGCAGATGACCCTAGAGGAATTGGATCGTAAGTTTACCCCACTATAACATCAATGAGGCACATTTACTAACACGCAACACAGAGGTCTTCTCCGTCCCTACAAAGAGCTTCTTGTCTCATGAGACAAAGGTATGGCTGCCGTATATCTTCAAGCGCTATGTCCTTCGCAAGGACATCCAGCGCCCTCCTCCCATTATCGAGAAGGGCGAGAAGACACTCGCGTAATTGGTGGAACAACTGGGGTCGCTGTCATGTTTACAAAGAGCAAGCATCCTGAGTCAGGCGGTGGATAATAGATACCCAGTGCAATCCAATCATGAAGTAACATCAGATCGCTAAACCAAACCAGCATGATTGTAAAATCCGTTGCTGGATGGGATGGCCATTTAACCGTGATCATGGCTAAGACACAACTACGACCCTGTAATTTACAAGGCCTCCAGCCTGATCCTTCATTCGCCGGCACCTCATTAGTCGGTGACGCGGAGTTGCCTCTGAAGAGGATATGGTATCCCTGTTGAGCTGAAGCTGAGCCTCGCCATGAGTCGCGGATAGAGCAGAACCACGTCATGCCACTGTGGACTTGGAGGTCCTTTTAGGAAGGCCATGTACGAAAATGACGACTAAGCAGAGTCGGCGGGATGACGCCCATCCCACTGCCCCTCCGAACCGCGCGCGTCGATAATCAATCGCCGACGTGATTGGAGGAAGCGTAGAAACAATGGGGATCATGTCACCCTGGTGCTCATATCCCTTTGAATCCGAGGGAGCACCACCAATGTACTTTTGTAGGGCAGGCTCCAGTATTGATTAGCTGCTGATCTTTACGCCATAAATACCAGCCTTAAGGAGGTATAGCAGTAAAGCTAAAGGTTACGATCAGTAACTTGTATTATTAAAGGTACTTAAATCTTAGCCTATTAGTCCCCTAAACTTAAGTATCTTTAATACTAGCTTCTTAATTAGTAGGACCTATAAAAGATACCAAGGTGGTGCTGCCTCGGATTCAAAGGGATAAGCCATCATGCAAGATCGGCATTGACAAAACTCTATCCTCAATTTGGCCGGCGGGAACACCGTCACGGTATTTCCGAGTCAGATTGAGTCCATGTAATGCAAGTCGAATACCAAGTTTGCGCATATTCTGTTTCTCGTATAAATATGCCCGAGTCCCATCTCCGTCAATTCATAAACGTCCAGTAGCACCATCTTCATCAGTAACCTCTCACTGCCTCTATTCACCGTCCTCAGCATGAAGCAATCTTTGTTCTCGCTCGCCTTTCTGGCAAGCTCTGTCGTGGGCTATGATCAAGTCCTCGGATTCAACGAGAAGGCCCAAGTCGAAACCAGAAGCCTCGATGAGATCTACAAAGCCGCGCTGAAAGAAGGAGGCACTGTTACCCTCTGGCACGGCGGAGATGCGCCCAACCAGCGAGCCGCTCTCAAGCAATCCTTTGAGACACGCTTCCCCGGCATGAAGCTCAACGTCACTGTTGATCTGTCCAAGTACCACGATGCCAGGGTAGATCAGCAGCTCGCTGCCGGGGGAGAGTCTGTTTACGTCGACAGCGTGATCCTCCAGACATTGCACGATTATCCCCGCTGGGCTCAGGAGGGCGCTCTGCTCAACTACGCCCCCAAGGGCTTTGACCAGATCGACCATGCTTTCAAGGACAGCACTGCTTATTGGTATGGTGTCTATGTCTTGTTCTGGGCCAATGCCTGGAATACGGAGAAGCTGCCTGGTATCAAGGCGCCCACCGAGTATAATGACTTCCTTCGGCCCGAATTCAAGAACAGGCTTGCTCTTACCTACCCCAATGACGACGACGCTGTTCTCTATGCGTTCTATCTTATGTAAGCTAGTCGTGTCTTTTTTTTGTTGATCAAACCAGTGCTAATGAAAATGTAGTATGCAACAGAATGGCGCCTCTTGGTTCGAGGACCTTCTCAAGCAGAACCCTCGCTGGGTCCGCGGTACAGCAACCCCAGGCAACATCATCCGCGCAGAGAACGCCACTGAAGCCGCCTACTTCGCCGTCGGCGGGCGATTCGGCGAATCCAAGCCTCTAAAGTTCGCCCATCCTAAGCAGGGAAAATACGTATCTTGGCCGCAGACCGCCGCTATCCTCAAGGACGCTCCTCACCCCGAAGGAGCCAAGCTTCTTCACAACTACATCCTCAGTGAGGAGTTCCAGTCCACGATGGGTCTTTGGTCTGTTCGTCGCGATGTTGCCACTCCAGCTGGTTTCCCCGATCTTCGCAACGAGACTGCTACCAACCCGACTGAGTTTGCGCGATTCATGAAGGATAGAGTTTTGGTCGAGAGACTTCGATTCTGGTTTGAGGCTCGTATTGGCACCGCTGGGGGTGTTGATCCTATCTACAATCCTATCAACCAGTAAAAGATGGAGTATTCTGTCAATGCCGCGTCGCGTTTTTTCTTTCTTTCTGGCTACGTAGTCAGCAGAACATTTCGTGTACATACTACTCAGGTCAGCTGAGTGAACTGTTAGCCTGTATTTCAATTACATATTTTCTCACAAAAGATCAAGCACTTTGGCTTAAAAGCGACACGCAGGAATGGTCAATTGATTGCAAAAAGTATGTGGAGGGGATGATCGACAACCTCAATTGCAGCCTTGGTTGAGTGTCGTGTCGGAGACTACAACAAACGCTTTCCTTTCAAACAGGAGCATCGAAATGATTTTGTCGAGGTGCGTATCTTGACCATTAGGCGTGTTTTCTGTAGCTAAAGCTGATAATGATTCCAAACAACCATCCAGCTCGCATGCCTTTCCAATCTAGGCAAGATGCAGCCCATCTGCGACGTTTCATTCTTGCACAGCCCTCTCACCCTCAAAAGCTGCGACAGGTCATTCATTGACCTCGCGATAGAAGCCAAGTCTTGCAACATGACACAACAAATGTTCTGGAGCTTGGGGTAGCAGTTGTGGCGCTTTGACGCAGATGTAACCGCCTCTTCTTCAGAGTTAAGCTATAAGCGTCTAATTCTTAACTTAATACCTAAAACTGAATGCGTCAAGCCCAAAAAGTGGCGGTGAAACGTTGTCAAAACGGGGCGCCTAGTGGTTGTTTCAGCATCGTGAGACTCCTTGAGTGGAGTGGATTTGATGGAGAGAATGCCGAGATCTGTCGGCTCGGCACTGGGCCGAGAATCTGAGCACATGGATTCGCATCTAGGAAATAAACTCAATTAATATCTAAGAACGCGGAATAACGCATGAATTGTTTATAAACGATTGAGTGTGTTTGCATAAACAGAACGCTTGATCACTGCTCACATCCACTAGCAATAGCATAGCACTTTTAGATAGAATTAAATTGCAACAATAACGCCAGTCACAAATAAGCTTCAAATGGTGAGAAGGATTCAATAGTTCGGCTTCGCTGACTACAGATTCCCTTTGGCCTTGGCCTTTTGTTCGCAAAAAGCTGCGCCTACCTGGTACTCTTCGTTTCCGGTTCCATCACCAAAAACACGAGCCTATTAGCGCCGATCAAAAGAACATTCTCTCACAAACAAAGCCATTAAAACTCTTCCCTAAAAGCGTGTTAGGCCCAGGGTTAACCTCTATTAATAATACGCGGCGGCCGACGAGAGTGAATCACGAACTCAAACATCTTGGTGTTTAGGGTTGCAAAAATCTGAGATACCAATCGCATTCACTAAAAGAGCCAAGAATTCTCCGAGTTTCTTAGAGCCGACAGTTTCACATGTCAAGTCGTTCTGGGTGTAACGCTAGATCCCGTAGGGGGTCTGAGCGAAACATGAAACACCAAGAATTTTGAAACATGGGTCAAGACTTGAGACTCGTGAACTGACTTACTGAGAGGGAAATAATGTGGCTGTGAGAGGCGTTGAGACAAACGGAAACGATGACCTGAAGCTGAGGATGGGGTTTCTTCTGATGCGATTTGCTGATCGCTGATGATCAGCGCTAGGGAGGACATAGCGAGCCGACAACCGAGGAGGTCGATATCAAACATCTATGTCACTTGCGATACAGACGCAAATGTGTATATAAGAGTTGCATCATTCGACATTTAGGAAAATAATCCAGCAGCATCTCAATCATCTTCTCTTCACTTCACTTCCTTTCTAAGAAAGCCTAAGTTAGCCCTGGCGGCTCAGTTTCAGCAACACAAACTTTATTAATTCTTTTTCGATCTATACAACCTTAAAAAATGCATTCTCTTGCTATTGTCTCTGCCTTCTTTGCCATGGCATCTGCCCATGGAGTCGTTCTCTCTGTTGAGGGAGCCAACGGAGTCACCATGCCTGGTCTCAGCAGTAAGTATCCATCTCACTTGGACCTGCACAACAGAATGTCTAACAGTGAATAGTTGCTGATGGAACGCCTCGTGATTGCTCGAGCAACCGATGCGGTTCGCAAGCCGACACCTCCATTATTCGTGATCGTGAGATCCGCAGTGGAAAGGCCAGCGCTCTGGGCAGGACCCAGGGTAACGGCCCTGTTGACCCCGCCGTCATGATCTCTAGCTTCTTGGGCAGCGGAAACGCTAATAATGTTCCTACCAACAACGGCACTGAGAGTGCTGCTGGTGTTGAGGATGACTTGTCCAACCTGCCTAAGGGTAACAACCAGGGCAACAACAACAACAACAACAACAACAACAACAACAACAACAACAACAACAACAACAACAACAACAACAACAACAACAACAACAACAACAACAACAACAACAACAACAACAACAACAACAACAACAACAACAACAACAACAACAACAACAACAACAACAACAACAACAACAACAACAACAACAACAACAACAACAACAACAACAACAACAACAACAACAACAACAACAACAACAACAACAACAACAACAACAACAACAACAACAACAACAACAACAACAACAACAACAACAACAACAACAACAACAACAACAACAACAACAACAACAACAACAACAACAACAACAACAACAACAACAACAACAACAACAACAACAACAACAACAACAACAACAACAACAACAACAACAACAACAACAACAACAACAACAACAACAACAACAACAACAACAACAACAACAACAACAACAACAACAACAACAACAACAACAACAACAACAACAACAACAACAACAACAACAACAACAACAACAACAACAACAACAACAACAACAACAACCGCAGGCGCCAGCTGGGTAACCTCTTGGGCGGACTCTTCGGTGGTGGCCGTGGAGGTGGTGGTGAGAAGACCGAGACTGCTGAGGAGACCAGCGTTGCTGCTTCTGCTGGAGAGGGAGCTACCAAGGGCTTACCTACAGCCTCTGATAACGGCGAGGTCACCATGACCTACAGACAGGTAGGTCTTATGCATCTTCCTTGGGTATCTTAATCTAACTAACTCCCCCAGATCAACCAAGACGGCGCCGGTCCAATGACAGCTGAAATCGACGCTACTTCCGGCGGCAGCGACCCCGATGCCTTCCAAACCGCAGAGGTGACCCAAGATGTTCCTGGAATCGGCATCCAGGGTCTCTCCCTCGCCACCAACACCGACTTCCCCCTCAAGGTCCAGATGCCCCAGGGTATGACCTGCGAAGGATCCGTCGGAGGCGCCAACAACGTCTGCATCGTTCGTGTCCGTAACGGTGCTGCTGCTGGTCCTTTTGGTGGCTCTGGTGCTTTCACCCAGTCTGCTACTGCTAGAAAGCGTGCTATTGCTTTCCGTCTTAAGAAGCGCATGGAGATTGTTCGCTTCTAAATGATGTTTGAGAATGTATTAGGGACAGTAGAGGATGAGAAGAGGATTGAGGATAGTTGCGGACCTGTCTCTTAGTAATACATGTAGTATTACCTCCAACAAAGAATACTTCATAACAATCTAACTTCTGTGCTTGATCTTTAAGCTTGTATCACTTATGATCTAGCTGCACACTTACACGTTTAGATTCAAGGAGCGCCTTCTCAGTCTCGTCAAGTAAAGCCTTACTTTTTGCCACGCTAACCTCTTCTAGGTATCTTCTCCATGCTTAGCAGTAAGTTCAGTATAACTTTCTTTCGCAATATACAGGGCCTGATACCTTACATCTACAGGAGTTATATAATTCAGAAAGTCCTGCATTATGGTCAACACCTACCTGAGGTTGTGGGGGATCTGTCTTTTTAACAGTCTCCTAAAGGTAAGTAAAAGTGCCTATTTATAGGCAGGGCTGAAAATAAGGAAACTTGGCAATCTACATAATTTGCATCTTGCATAATTATTGAGGCCTCCCACGCGATGCGTAAAATTTAGCCAATAGTTTCTAACCTGCACTTTTTCTCAACTAATGATTGGGTGCCTCATTTCGGGTACACATACTGGAGCCTGAATCACATTCCCCGCACTCTTCCTTCATAGTAAGCGGGCCAGCATCTTTCACTTGATTTTATCTCAATTATACACCCCTTAAATATAAGCGGCTACAGATTTAATCTGCTGTTTCATTGAAATAGACCAATCTATTAGGCGTTGCACCTTAGCCTGACATATTTGCCCGGTCAAAATACTAACGTCGACTGCCAAAAACTCTTGCCGAACCAATTCAATACCATGCCTCTCAGGATAAAGTTGAAGAAGATTTTCCACCATCGCAATGAAGAAGCCATCTCAGAAAGCCCTAGTGATGGGCCGAGTGAAAATCAGCAATCGAGTCTCACGATAAACACACGACCTAGCTACGTCGCTACGATGGAGACATCCAGAATATCCCCACCAGTTCCAGCCTTGGAGGACGCGAGCGCGCCTCAACAAGCTCCAGATGAGGAGCCGCTAGCCCCTACAAAAAGCCACAATTCTATCCGGCAGTTATGGGCTGTTGCATACATGAGCCTACGCAATGAGGAAGATTCGCCCGTTCAAGCGTTCGAAGATCAGATCCGTTGCAATATGCCTGACATCGCCGACAGAATGAGCTCAGACGCGAGTACGAAAGACTGGACGAGTAGCGTTGTACAAACTCAGATGGATCAAGTCAAGCGAGACACTTTGAAGCTGAGATTTGGGAATTTCGAGGTGGAAGCCCAGGAAGTCGTCAAGTCGGTCCTAGCAGTTGTCAATTGGAGTAAGGACTACGTCTCTAAAGCCCTGAGCTCAAATCCCACGGCATCTATTGCCTGGGGTGGAGTAACTCTGTTGCTACCGGTAAGTCAATATCTCATTATTGTCCGTCAGTCTCGGGAAACTAATACTTGTTTGATCCGCTAGCTCTTTTTAAACCCCATAGAACAAGCTTCTTCTTTGGCCAAGGGACTCGAGCACATTGCATCGATAATAGTTCGGAGTTCCATGTGGGAGGATCTTTACGTACGGCGCTACGAGTCTACGACTAGCGACACTCTGCCAGAATCGCATGCTGAGTACCGTCGTGCGTTGGAAATGCTATACCAAGAGGTACTCAGGTTTCAGATTGTTTGCTACGGCTACTATAATCACAGATCTGTCTCTCGCTTCGCTTTGGAGTCTGTCAAGCATCATGGCTGGGACGAACTGCTCGAAAAGATTAAGTACCGTGAGATCGAATTCGACAAAGTCAGCCATGGTTGGCGAGACAAGATGTATAACGAGGAATGGGAGAAGGCAGAGGCACAGCATCAGCAAGCCATGGGTCAGTGGCGAACGATTGGAACCGATGTGTCTGAGCTCAGGAAAACGATCGAGGAAACTCAGAGAGACATGAATCGCGAAAGGATGCTAAATTGGCTTTGTGCGACCGACACTTCAGTGCAATATAGAGCTGCCCGAGAAAAATACAGCAGCGGAACCTGCAATTGGCTGATCAAAGAAAGCGATGATTTCGAGACGTGGGAAAAAGAGTCTAAATCTTTCCTATGGTTAAATGGAAAAGGTGTGACAGGCACTGGTTCTGATGTGTTTCTTCCGTTAATACAATCTAGCCGGCTCCGGGAAATCAATTCTGAGCTCATCTGTTATCAAATACTTAAAGGACCAGTACGAAAACAACCCAGAAACTGCGCTTGCATACTACTTCTTCAGCTTTGGAAACGTAGAGCAACAAAAGGTGTCTGTGATGCTCTCATCACTTGTACGACAGCTGTGTGCAAGTCGTCCAGATACACCACAGCCGATCAAACGGTTCAAAGATTATATGGCAAAGGGCGAGCGGCCAGACATAGAGACTCTTGAAGCCGCACTCATGTCTGCTGTTAGTGGGTTTTCCGCGACATTCGTCGTTATAGAAGCTCTCGATGAGTGCCCGGCCTTCGATGGCGAGCGTCTAAAGCTTTTGAACTGCCTTCGCCGCATCATCGCCTCAATGCCGGATAACATGCATATCTTTTGCACAAGCCGAGCCGAGCCAGATATTCATATGACAATTGGCGAGCTATTGGAAGGGCCCGCAAAAGCTGCCATTGATCTTACAGAGAATCGAGAGGGTTTGAACAGGGACCTACGTCTGTACATTGATACTGTTTTGGATACCAGAACGTATTGTTGGTGGTCAGTCGGCGTGAGGGCCAAAGCGAAGAATATACTGATCGCGAGAGCAGATGGAATGTAAGTTAGTCAAAAAAGCGGCGGCGCAGACCAGGTCGGTATTTTATAGTTAACACATATTTTAGGTTCCAATATCTTGTTTGCCAGTTCGAAGCCCTTCAATATCTAGATTCGGAAGCATCTGCCCTCTCAGCACTAAATGACCTCCCTACGGGACTCGACGAAACATATAACAGGCTGCTTCTAGGTCTCAACAGCAAGCTCAAATGGCAGATCTTGGGTGCGCTCAAATGGTTAGCGTTATCGAGAGAGCCTCTACATCTCGATGTATTTGCCAAAATCTTCATCTTCCGTCCAGAAACTGTCACCAAAATTCACAAGACCCAGCGGTTGTTTGACGCGCGAGCGGTTCTGAAACATTTCCCTAGCCTCGTGACGACTCAGGAGGAGGAGAGTTGGAACTATGACACTAACTGTTTCGAAATCAATACATATGTCCGCCTCGCTCACTTCACAGTCAAGGAGTATCTAATGTCCGAACGCATCAAAGAAAGTAAAGCGAAACAATTTCATTTTACAGAAGCGAATACTCACCTGCATATCTCGCATTGCTGCCTGTCATATCACCTATTTCAAACTGTTCAGAATACAGGAGACGACGTGGAACTCCCCTTGGAGACCTACGCAGTCCGAAACTGGGAATTTCATTTGGATATAGTACCACGTGAACTATGGACATACACTATCATCCAGCTCGCTGAGCTCGCTCTCTCCATGCGTACTAGAAGCCTCGAGAAGATTCTTTTCGAAGGACGACTGAGGGAACGATCGGATGTATACGGTGACCGAGCCCTGAATTTGATGCAGCGGCCGTACTGCTATACCGCCGCGATCGGGTCTCTCGAACTCACCAAATTGCTGCTTCAGAAAGGTTCACGAACTCGCAGATTCTTAACCCAGGAAGATCTCGACTTAGCCCTCCGAGAGGCAGCGGAGGAGGGCCATATCGAGATTTTCCGCTTTCTTCTCAATGAACGTGCTAATCCCAATGTGATCACTGGTGGTGCGTTACAAACCGCAGCGCATCGAGGCCACCTAGCGGTCATGAAGCTCTTACTAGACAATGGGGCTGATATCGATGCGCACGATGACAGATTTGGGTCAGCTCTGGAGGCCGCGGCAAAGGGCAGCAACCTGACAGCCTTGCGAATTCTCCTGGATCGTGGGGCTAATGTGAGAGAAGCAGGATGTCCTGTTTCGTGCCTCATTGCGGCGTATAGGTCATGGGACCGAAATGATGTCACACAGTGCATCCAGACTCTAAAACTTCTTCTCCACAAGGGTGCCAATATCAACAGAAGGTGTACGCGGCACGGCAGTGCTCTCAATAAGGCAGTGGAGGCGTGGATACATCAGAGAACACGTACCTTTTTCGACTTCGTCACAAGACGCAAAGCTGACGTTGATTTGAATGATGGGCGAGATGGCACCCCGTTACAAGTGGCATGTTCCGGTGACGTATTTCGGAGCAAAGAAGTGATCCTGGCCCTGCTGCGTCTTGGGGCTGACCCAAATGCTCAGGGAGGGCAGTTCGGTAACTCACTTCAGAAAGCATGTTATAATACCGATGACGAGTCTGGTCTGAGTCGCCTACTTCTCAAAAAAGGTGCGAAGATAAACCGGAAAGGTGGCTGTTATGCAACAGCCTTACACGCAGCCTGCGCGAAACCGAGCCTTATATTGGTTAATACATTGCTTAGTAGAGGCGCTGACTTGCATATACATGGCGGGGTGTATAGCAGTGTAATGCAAGCGGCCGCCTCCGTACAGGACTCGGATTATTCCAATGAAACTGCACTCATTACGCAAAAGCTGCTCGATAGTGGCGCTGATGTCAATGCGCCCGGTGGCATGTTCGGAAGCGCGCTACAAGCCGAAGTTCATTCACGCCGTGCCAATGTAGGCGTGGTAGAAACTTTACTTATAAAAGGAGCAGAAGTCAACATGAAGGGAGGGATGTACGGCACAGCACTCCAAAGCGCTTGTGTGCGAGGAAACATTGAATCAGTCCGCTTACTTCTTTCCTACGGTGCTGAGGTCAACATCGAGGGAGGACGGTATGGAACCGCGCTCCAGGCGGCGTGCGTATATGAACGCAAATACAGCAAGAAGTACTACGATCTGGCCCGCTTACTGATAGACCATGACGCAGATGTCCATGTTAAAAGCGGGTATTTTGGCAGTGCCTGGCATGCTGCGGCTGCACTACCCACCTGGCAGGATCCAGCCAACGACACATTGAAGCTGCTGCTCGATAACGGCGTTGATGTGAACCACTGCCATGATCGACATGGAACTGCTCTGCAGGTTGCACTCGAGCATTTTGAAGATGACATCGAAGTTAAGATCCTGTTTCTCCTCAAAAATGGCGCTGATGTCAATATCGGAGCCGGTCTCCATGGGTTCCCTTTGCAATCGGCATGCCTAGCACCTACAAAGGACTCAACTGGTCTGAGCTCACGCGGCCTCGTCTGCCTACTTAAAAATTGCTGTGACATCGAGGTCAATCAGATAGGCGGACTGTTTGGCACGGCTTTACAGTCAGCAGCGTACACAGGCAAGACAAAAGGTGTGAAGTTGCTGCTTGAGAAGGGTGCAGGTGTTAAACTTCGCGGCGGAGAATACGGTAGCGCCCTAAATGCAGCTGTAGTCAAAGGATATTGGGATATCGTGGAGATACTATTGGAGGCCGGGGCGAAGGCAGATTGTCACTTGTTCCCCAAAGCTGATGAGGAATGGCTAGAAGCAGTCGGGTTGGAGCAGGGATACAATGCCGTGAAGCGGTATAGGAACTTTTGGGAGAAGGTTAAGTTGTACGAGAATGAGGCTGTAAAAAGAAAGACTGTCTAGGTTTGTTTCATAAATCGATACAAATAAATCAATTTGATAATAAGAGTAATATATAAGTACAATGTAATAAAGTATTTAATTAACGTAATTACTATTCTATTCCGCTAAGCCTTATCTAAAAGCCTATCAATAGCACTCATGACACCGTACAGGCTTTTGGCCCGCTGGGCATCTTCCACCAACTTCTTGAACTCCTCCACTCCAGTGCCCTTTCCATCATATCCCCATTCCAATCCATAGTTCACCACATTACTATCAAAAGCGTAACGACCTCTATCCCTGCACAAGCCACAAAAGATGTCCTTGAACTCATCCGCAAAATGCATTCGCGGAAACGCGTTGGAAATCTCTCTGAACTCTTCTTCCGTTATAACACCCTCTAAGTTAGGTAGGTCCTTCGGCAAACCTAGGAGGTGCAGGTTTGGTCCAAGAAGATCGCCATGAACGCCGAAGTGAACAAGCGCGACTTCAGGCTCTTTCCACGGCGCAATGGTCTCCATTGTATGAAGTGCGATGGCATCCCAGGCAATCTGCATACGGCGACTGCCTTGTTCCCAATTTCCATCTTTCTCAGATGTTGCGTTGATGAAATCGCGAGAGAGGTTCGCACTATCAACTTCGAAGCGTCTCGTGTTCGTGACAAGCTCCTTCGTCTTGGACCAAGCGAGGTCATGGAGAAGACAGCTTACGACGACGAGCTCAACGTCAAGAGAGTCACTGAGTTTGGCAAACTCAGGAATCTTCTTCTGGAGAAGAAGGCAGAAAGCTGCACTTCGGAGGACGTGGTTTAAAACACCTGGAGTCGCATACTGTTTCGCATGTTGGTATGAAGATAATACAAGAGGGGTTATAGGAAATTCTATTCTCGTTAGAGGGAAAGAAGGGAAGGGGTTAGCAGTTGATGATGCCATGATAGTTGATGTTGATTGTGAAGATGCGATAAAATTTAGGTTGATTGTTTAAATTTTAATGTAGTTGTGGTAATGTTTTTGATATTGGCCTGGCACATCGCATTTTATAAGAGAATACTCAACAGAAATTGTGACAAATCGATTATTGCCATACTAGAGAGTCGGGCAACAAGATGTGTCAGAGAATGCAGAAAATGCCAGGATCTCTCCATGCTTGCTCAGGCGAATTATGTATAATTGCTGATAACAGAGATGTTTGTAGGTGCATTATAACCTTTGCTGTCACCACCGGCCTTTACAGCCACCTGCGCCACAGCTTCTGTCACCGCTTATGTTCAGTAATTATGAATTATAGCTTGCAACACTAGTATTCCACATGAATGGGCGGCTGTCTCAGTCCATTTGCTGGTTTAATATCCGAATCAGCCCGGAATATATGCTTGTAAATCGGCATGTGTCTATGCTTATGCCTCCCAACCACTAGCACAGGTCAGGACTAGCCGACCTGCATCTTATGAGAACACCAATGAAAAAAGAATAAACGTGCATCCGAATAGTCTCGGGCAACACGACCGCAACCTTCTTCTCTCGGGCGGATTACTTATGTCAATGCCACTCAATGGCGATTTCGATTTGTAAAAACTATTGCAGCCTGTTCTTGAGGAGCTAGGGTATTTTGGGGTATCATTATCAAAAAACAGAGAAGCAGTCTTGTATGATATATATGACAGATGTCAGATCTCCCGTTCTAAATTTCACTTTTATCATTATCAACTATCATCTAATACCTTGAGCCAAATACCTGAAATAATTGCCTCAACATTTTCTCCAGCAAACAAAATGTCCAAGACCGTTGCTGATCTTATTGCCGCCTACGAGTATGTCTTTCGCGATAACCTATTTTTTACCTAAAACAATCTAACCAGACAATAGCCCTCAGGGTTTCACTCCATTCCCAACTATCGCCGACGTGAACAAGGTTACCAAGCCTCGCCTTACCATTGTCGGTACGTGGCCCTAGAATACAGATTACAATGTCACTGAGTATTAGCTGACGAGATGTTATAGTCGCTTGCGTTGATCCCCGATGTAGCGTCGACAAGTTCATTGACTTTAACCTCGGAGTCCCAGAGGGTGAAAGTAGGTCAAGGACAACAAACTCACCGTCACAGAAACTAATCGCATGCAGTGGTAATGGTTTCGCGTAACGCAGGCGGGAACATCCGCTTCGCCGTCCGGGACATTCTTCTTCTAGATACCCGCTTTGTGATCGAGGAGCTCGTTATCGTTCATCATACCGACTGTGGCTCAACCATGTTTACCGACGAGTGGATGCATGACACTATCAAAGCGCGAGTTGGTGAGAGTCACTGGGATGAGATTGACCAGATTAACTGGGGCGCCAATACCGAGTAAGTGTTGAATCTACAGATGTGACGAGTTCGTAGTGCCTAATAATTGAGTGCAGCATGGCGGACAGTGTTCGAGGTGACCTCGAGTGGCTTCGCAAGAATGAAGTTATTAGAGACGAGCTGAAGAGTACGGCTCGTGGATTTCTCTCTGATATCAAAACTGGAAAGGCTGAAGAGATTAAGTTTGCTTAGATACTGGTATGCCTGGTTGGGCTCGAGAGGCGTTCGAAGCTCCCAGCCCCGAGGCCCCGACAACAGAAATTATCCGACACTGTACGTACTGTCCTTTTGCTTTATGGAGTTGATTATGTATTAATATACCTACATATTAAAGCTCAAACTATATTTTCTTATACCTAATTGTCTACACGCCATGCATACGGAACATTGTTATATCGAAGGCCACAGGGACGTGTTCCACGGTGCATGGAACCAGCTCGTCGAACGTTACTCAAAGTGCCGGCTCGCAAAGGAAGGAGAAAAGTTGAATGCAATTCATGGAAGAGACTGAAGAACGCGATTCCCGACCTTGCCACGCTGGCCACTGGGAGTCTCAAATGCCTGCATCACTGTGCTGGCATGTCAATTGGGGCGATCCCGGTGCTTCAACAACCCCGATCCACCATAGTCGGCCGCATGAATGGCTAGCCCTTTCATGGAGCTGGGCCTCACTAAAACTCCCAGTCTGCTGCAGGATCCCCGTAGATGGCATTAGCGTTGTCGAAGTTGTCACCATCAAGACGTCATGTCTTAGCAATGGAGAGCTGCAATCCAGCCAACTGCGTTTACGCGGGGCAATGTATCCAGCAGTGGCTGACAAGAGAACTGGCTGTTTGATAAGTAACTTCGAAGAGGGACACGAGCACATTCTCATCGATAGTACCAGCCTCTGTGTGGATGGTGGGTATTTTGATGACTCTCCTTTAGAAGTCTTACATTTTTTCATTTTGCCAGTTATTGAGAGACGCGAAACTCTTGGAGACTTCAGCTATCTTGTCTACTGTCTCATGTTGGAGCCGACGTGGACTGGGAGGGGGGTCTTTGTGCGAAAAGGGGTGGCGTTGTTAAGGCTGAAAGACTCTTATTATAAAATGTTCTCCATTCTTGTCACGGCCTCTTGCTGTTTAGTAGAGAGCAAGGGATGGGATATGGACGTTATTGATCTCCTTTAGGTTAGACCTATAGCCAAGCAGATAGCCCTTACTAGCTGGTAATTCTGTGTATGCGACTATCTGAAACCTGATCTATAAACTTTTTGGTGTAGACTACTTCAAGACTGATTTGCAGTTGACACTTGTGGCTGAGAGCTTAAATCAGCAGACAGAACTTAGAATGCTCAGTTCGAAGTTGTATTTTATTCCTACGTTTCATTCTCTGATCTTCTGTGGTCAGGATCTGACAAGGTTCACAAATAAAAGCTAATAACGTTGCGCGACACTATGTTCACATTTCGCGCCAAAAAGCAATGCTTCTTACAGCCAAACGATAGGCATAAGCTTTCTTAAGAACATTTTTACTTTGCTTGCCGTGACCTCGTAAGAACTCAACTACAGCTAACCCTATAATCTTCTTCATACATGAGAAGCTATCGCAACCTTTCCCCCATTTCCATCATCAAATACCAGCCCACTGTACCATATAATATCGAGAAGCATGGGATCCAACATGACCGGAAAGGATGGTATTAGAGCGAGATGGTAAGTCCCACCTACAGTAAGTGTTGGACTACATACTAACACGGAGTAGTCTACGGGCATCGAGAAAAATACTTGGTCTAATACAGCGACCTGATATCTCGGACACCGTCGATCACAGCCCTGAAGTACATCGTAAAACCAAATTACAGCGCTATGCCCCATGGAATCTCGCACGGATTTCTCAACGCCATGCCCGAGACGATGATTTATTCCAATACCGCTACGGTGTAACCAAAGGACCAGGCGCATACGTATATGTCCTTGATACTGGCATTAATATCTTGCATGCTGAATTCTCTGGTCGAGCTTTATACGGAGAAAACTTTATCCCAGGATCGCCAGACTGCGATGAAAATGGCCATGGCACTCACATGGCAGGAATTATTGGAGGGAAGACATTCGGTGTGGCTAAGAATTGCACTTTAATTTCGGTCAAGACACAACACAAACATGGTCAGGGCAAAATGTCAGATATGGCAAAGGGCATACACTGGGTTATCCAAGACGCCGCCAGGAGAGGTGTTTCTGACAGGAGTGTCATAAACATATCTATATCAGGTAAATACAATCCCAGTGTCAACGATGCCGTAAAGAAGGCTACAGATGCTGGTATCACGGTGGTTGTCTCAGCAGGCAATAATGCAAGGTTTGCTTGTGACTACTCCCCTGCCTCGGCCATTACTGCCATCACAGTCGCTGGTATTGGTCTCGATGACTGCCGCCGTCTTTTGTCAAACTACGGCCCCTGTGTTGATATTTTTGCTCCGGGTGATAGCATCCCTACCGCCTCGATTTCAGTTGGTGGTGAACAAGAATATAGTTTTGGTACGAGTGCGGCAGCGGCGCATGTGTCGGGTCTAGCTGCGTACTTTATATCCAGCGAGAACCTGAGGGGATTTAAGGCTGTGAGATCGCGAATTCTTAGTGCAGCCTCGAAAGGCGTAGTCAAAGATACGCGGTGCAGTAGTAACCGTCTTGCATTTAACGGTGTGTCAAGAAATTGAATCCTTTTTATAACGTCAATAGGAGTTTAATAGTCAACGGCTTATGTCCCTGATATCTTTATATAAACCTAGATGAGTGATCCTGAGAGATGTACAACACTTTTCTCATCCACTCTATATACTCAGTCTGCGCTTGGTGTTGTTACTCTGCCATCCCTTTGCTCTCTCAAATCCATTTTTACCCTCGTAGAAATCTTTGAAAGCCTGACGAATGCCTTCAGCACTAGTTGAAACGAATGGCCCATGCTGAACGATCGGTTGGTCAAGGATCTGGCCGGCGATTAAGAGAAGGCGAGCGCTGTAGCCTTGGCTCTCAGCAACCTGGATAGAAACGGCGTCTCCTCCTGGTTTATATAACCGTACCATGCACATCCACCCTTGTCAAAGCTCCAGACGGAGATACAAAATCAGCAGAACCATCAAAGACAAAAGAGAATGCATTCCAATCCTTAGGTAGGGGTTGGACTAGCGAGCCACCTGGGTGAATCTCAACATCTAGATACCACACAGGGGTATATGACAAGTCTTTGACGCCATCGACATCACCGACCTTGCCTGATATGACTTTGATAAGAACCTTGCCGTCGTCTAGATGCACAATCGGGATTTCGCTGGCTCTCAGATCTCGATATCTGGGCTCACACATCTTGAGATGTTCTGGGAGGTCAACCCACAACTGTAAGCCAGCACTTTGGTTTCCATCAGGGCTTTCGACCGGCTGTTCGGAATGCATAATGCCTCTACCCGCAGTCATAAACTGCAAGTCTCCAGCATTCAAAATGCCCCTGTTCCCAGCAAAATCCTCGTGCTCAATAGCGCCCTTGAGGATGTAGGTCACTGTTTCTTGACCTCGGTGGGGGTGATCGGGAAAACCTGCACCATTACCGCTCTTCATGTAGTCCAGCATGAGAAATGGTGAGAAGTTGCGCTGTTGTTCGCTGCCAATGGAGCGTCGTACTCTAGCTCCCGCACCTTCGGCCTGTTCGATGGCGGTGAAAACTTTACTAATCGCTCTTAGTTCCGGCATGGTCGATAGCTGGCTGTGATGAGGAGATCGTATTGGTTATTAACTTATGTGTTAATAATATATAAGTCTTTGTGGGCGGGGCCGAGTCTTGTTCAGCAACTTCGATAAATTAGAATAAGACTTGCCCAGGCGATGATGTATATATATGTGCGTGGGCACATACTCAGGCTAGAACTAGAATCAAGTGATTCTGATTGTTAATGCTTACGAGATTTAGGTGGGGCAATCACATATCAGAGTCGGCTGAATCATAGAGGCCTGACATGTCATGTTAAACGATATAAGCAAACTCGGACATCTGCTACGCAGTAGAGTTCTGCTCGCCATGAATGTCAGTCATTAGATCTGAGATTTGATGCTGGAGTAGAGATAATCTCCTTCCAGGCTTTACATAATTACCGTGCAATTCTTATACTCACAACGTGGATTGGTGCGAATGGGCAGCTGAGTACAAGGTGGCATTACAAATTAACCGCGCGGGAAATCCACTAAGCAAGAGCAGTATGATAAATAGAGTTATAGACTTTATAAGGCAATAGGCTGCATCTAAGGGATGATCTAGAGTCGCCTGGGCAGCATTAACAAGGGGAATTTGCATAAATTTAACATCAAGGATCTTAGTCTTCCAGTCTATACGAAGTTATATCCGCCAGCTCAGATCAGCAACACTAAACCAGTCTGCAGGTGAATAGGAGGAAGGACTTCAGGAGGTATTAGGTTGAATAGCGCTACTCATAGCAAGTCTTAATTTCTCCCTGTCGATCACTTACTTATAAAAGACTTTTGCACTCTTAATATGGTTGTCATAAAGTACCTTACCTAGGACGAAGACTGCTAGCCATTCTAGTTCTCTGCCTGTTCTGACCGCCTACTCAATCGTCGCCCCCATCTCAGTCCAGACTCTTGCGATATCGCACTATCAATGTCAACCTCTACCAAAAATGTCATACAATCAATTTCCCAACAGAAGACGAGTAATACAAGCATGTGTCAACTGCCGTATGCGCAAGACGCGCTGTGACGCTGCTCAGCCAAGATGCGGCCTCTGCACTTCACAGAACGTCGATTGCGTCTACCGAGATGCGAAACAGCCCAAGATTGACTATAACACTCAAGTCCTCCTGGAGCGGATGCAACTTCTAGAAGATCGCATCTTGTCGTCAAATTCAACATCACAGAGTCACAGAGCTCCGCCGGAAGCGTCACCTATGAGCCATCATGATCCACAACCTGACTCAATCACTGAGGGCCGTGAACCCGTCTTTGAAGTTCAAATACCGTTAGTCGCATACGGCCAACGCCAATCACGTTTTCTCATGGAGCTTGGTCCAGAAACTTCTGGAAAAGGATGGCACAGACGAACAGAACTTGTCGAGCTATGCAGATGCAACCGAAGTCTTCTTCCAAGAGCAGCAGAACGGCAAACATCCTTCAACAACGTCGCAGCCTCTTTCCTCGTGGAAGCTCTAGGAGAGCTCATACTTTACTTTATTTCGCGATGATCGGATAGCACGGCTACACGACCTGATTCACCTATACTTTACAAAGGTCAACATTTTCTTCCCTCTGCTGTCAAAGAGCAATATCCTAAAGATCTTCGAGATGGTAACAGCGAGGGAAGTATATTGAACTGACGAGACATCAATGGTTGATATGCCGAAATATGGGCTGCTTCTTGTGGTCCTTTGTCTGGCATTGTTGAGTTCGAGCGGACAATCTGACATATCCATCGAAAAGAGCCCTTTCTCGGACAGCTCGAACAGTCCTGAGGATCAGCTGAGAAGCGATCTATGGAGCAAGGCGAGATTGATACTGGGCTATGTATCGACTGATATGTCATTAGAAGCTGCCCAGGCTAGTATGCTCGCAAGGTGAGTTATCAATCCACACCTGGTAGAGCTAACTAACAGCTCAGCATCTACATGGGTGCATCAGGTGCAGTAGCAGAAGCTTTTCACTGGGCACACGCAACGGCCGTCAAGTGCGAGACCATGGCTCGATTACAAGCAAAGAGAGATACTATCTCTGGTGGCTTCCGTCGCTTGTACTGGATGTCCTTTATATACGAATGTGATTTCATATCCGAGATATCAATTGTATCGCCATCTGGCATAGCGAGATATGAAGACAAAATCCCATACCCAGCCTTCACTGCAGAAAACCATCCTATCTCGCCAGACTCATCAGAAGCCAGGAGCCAGGAAGAGCTCGTCGCGTTTCAAATAACCACAAACTCAGCTATCAGACGCTTTCTGAACACTGTCAACAGTGTTGTTTACGATGACAAGGAGCAGTTCCGGACAAGACGGTTGAACTACGCATCTTGGCTGCTCAGAATATCGGAAGATCTTTGGTCTCATCACTCTGCCATATACCGCAATCTGCCAGAGTTCCTCCTCAGTAATCCGTCTCAAGATGTACCAATGACAGGGGCTGATACAAGCTCTCCTGCAAGCCTCCAATCGCCAACAGCGCGTATTCAGGGCATACCTATCGGAAATAACTCATGGAATATTTTGAGAATCAAGGGGAGATACTATGCGGGTCAATACATCATTCACAGGCCTTTCATCGAATTCATCGTTCTCAATATCGACAACTTCGAATCGCATCCTTGCAAAGACGCAGTTCTGAAACGATCCAGGTCTTGTTTGGATGGTTGCACAGGTTTCATCAAGGTATTTGATATTCATACGGTAAATAGTTTGACGTGTTTGTTCCCTACTGGGATGGTGTGAGCGATCCTGTCGGTATTGTTTTGAATATTGCTAACCATGTCTGTTTTTGTCAAGCACCTTTACTATGACTGTCATCCTGATGGTGGCGACGATCTTTCCGATATTTAAGGATCTGCTCCCTGAGGATGTGCAGGATGTCATTCTGGCTGGGAGGAGGAACCTCACTCGATTCAGTCGGAGTGTGGCAGAGTTTTCATGGCATGTTGAAATACTAAAGAGGCTTGATGTGGCGCGGAGAAATAGAATGGCAAGACAAGCGGAATGATAAATAACTACTCGAATTGTAATCCTATATCTGAAGTGACTTTGCATGATATAGATATTTCTTGCTTTTTGTGTACTAAGCTCTGTCTGCTGATTTAAGCTCTCAGCCACGAGCCTCAACTGCAAATAACACATCTAGCTAACAAGTAATTACATATGTGTAGCGGCAAGTCTATGCTGCGACAGGTACAGGCTGAGCTTGCGGTTGTTCCTTCTTCAGCTCAGCTTTCAACTTCTCCTCCGGCGACAGCTCAAAAATACCAACACCCGAAACAGATGCCTCCTTAGAAGCCACTTCACTTGCAGTAACTTCTGATTCAATGACCTTTCCTTCCAGCCTCTTATCTCCAGCCTTCATGGGCGCATACGTCTTCAGCAGCTTATTCAACTGTTCCCTCTGCATGCAATTCTCATACTTCCAGCTCGCAGCAAGCTCGTCCAGTTCCTCAAAGCTCTTGTCCTTGAAGTAATCTGCCCACTCGGGGATCATATACTCAGCCATGGTGATGCCTCGAATACCTCGGAAGACGTGCATGTGCATGCGCCATTGCCAGGGGTACTTTTTGGAGTATTGTGCTGGGACGTTGTCTTCGAACCACTGGTGTAGTGGACCGAAGAGGCCGTCTTGGAGATGTGCGTCGTCGTAAGCCCATGAGTCGACGGCGAGATCACGTTTCTTCTTGATGATGGGGCCGAGAAGCTTGAGCCAGGCAGAGTCTGGGGAGACATGGGTCATTTCCATTACGTTGACGTCCTTGTATGCCCAGATCGACCATGCTGTGTTGCGTTAGTGCCATCCATGGAATGGGTGATGGGTAACCTACCAATGCTCTCAGAAGTGTAGATAGCCATCTGCCGATCCAGCATATTGTATCGCTCTTGATTCTGAACTTCCCAGTCTGGGTTGTACTCTTTTCGTTCGTAGATAGGACCGAATTCACCTACAGACAGATGTTATCCAAGGTCATCAGAAAATCCAATGTAACTCACCATTCCAGATTGGCACGTTATGCTTCTTCATGAACTCCACCTTCCGGTCGTACATCCTTCGAATGTAGCTCTCCTGTTCTTTTGTCCCCTGGAATCTACCGAGTCGATTCGGGAACCCAAAACCACAGTAGTCATGGATGGCGTATACCGAGTTGTCCCATACTCTGTCAAAGCCTGTAAAGTCCATGCTGAATCTGTGTCGGGGCCCTCGTCAGTACGTCTGCAGAAGATTGACCCGGGTAGATTGTACTACTCACGTGTTGCCTTCTAAGAATAGGATATGGTCAGGATCGATATTCCTGATTGCCGGCACGATACGGTCGTAGAAGGCCAACAGACGATGCCATTCAGAGTCGGCAGGCTCATTCACGGGATTGTAGCCTGCAACCCATGGATTTCCCTTATATCTTCGGGCGATATGCTCCCACAGATTGATCGCTCGGTCTTGGAAGTGTTTGTGGTCCCAAAAGGCGGCGTATCCGGTCGGGTTATCGCAGTGCCAATCCTGGTTCTGTCCACCAGGTAGGGCGTGGAGGTCGGGAATAGTGTAGATACCATATTTGGCGCACTACGATTCTACGTGAGCAGCTGACAAAAAGTGGAGATGCTTTGACTTACTAGATTGATAACTCGGTCAATGTGCTTGAAACCCTCTTCTTTGATAACAAATGGGTTCATGTCATCTTCAAAGTGTCTGTAATTGAGACATAATCGTAGGCAGTTGAAGTTCAACGAAGCAAGGAACTCGGCATCTTTCTCGCCGAAGAAATATTCAAGGAACTTGTCGAAGAAGAAGTCATGCTTCTCTTGGCCAAGCACCTTGAGAAGCGCTGCTCGGATCTGGTGCTCTCTGCCGGGGAAGCCGTTCATGAAGTTCTCCATGAGCATCCAGCCGCCGAGGGCAGTCTGTAGTGACACTGTTAGAGCATCATGACAGTGAGTATGGCATGTGTATGACAACTTACACCGCGCAATAGGACTGCATCGCCGTTTGCGTCGACGATGCGAGCCAATCATAGCGCTTTGGGGCAGCTAAATTCTATCCCCGATGAGTTGCTGCATGACCCGACACATGGAACGATGCCCACGAGCAATATGCGGAGTTCCCCCAGAAATTTGTATCGACCCCGCAAAGTTTAGCTGCAACGCTATCGAATTGATGGGGTGAATGACACCCGAGTTTTCGGATGCTAACCAGGTGCACTCTAGGGTGGCAGCAATATAGGCAAAAGCCCTCCCGGTTTTTTATCACATCGCAAACACATATATAAGACTACCAACCATGCAAGGTGACTTGCTCTTATCTCCTTCATCAACACCAACATTCTCTTTGGATTGATCTGTCACCATGAACTTTCTCCGCAATCGTCTCCCGGCCCCGAAGCAGGACTTGCTCGCCAAGCAAGCCCGCCAGCAGGGCACCACCGATGCAGCCTACAAGCCCTTGCGCATATCTGAGCTCTTGAAGGAGTCTCCGAGCTGGTACAAGTCAGCTGCGCGGCGACATCTCTACTTCCTGCTCTTCCCAGCATGTGTTGTGTCATACGCAACGTCTGGGTATGACGGAAGTATGATGAACTCTCTGCAGACTGTCTCCTACTGGGATGACTTTTTTGCCAACCCTCGGGGATCTCAGCTTGGACTCATGAGCGCTATCATGTCGCTTGGCAGCATCTGTTCCACGCCTGTTGCGCCGTTTGTTGCTGATAAATATGGCAGACGGTGAGGTATCATTACAGGAAGCATAATCATGATTGCTGGTGCTATTCTGCAGTGCGAGAGTACCAACTTTGCCATGTTTGTTATCAGCCGTTTCATTCTGGGGTTTGGACTATCTTTTGCTACGTCTGCATCTCCTAGCATGGTCAGTGAGCTGTCTCACCCCAAGGATAGAGTCACTATTACAGCTATCTGCAACACTTGGTAAGCCAATCTTTTCTACTTATCCGTTGTGTTTGCTGACTTGTCCAGTTGGTTCCTGGGCTCCATCGCAGCTGCTTGGATCACCTACGGCACCCGAGTGATCCCCAGTACTTGGTCATGGAGAATCCCCTCCTTGCTTCAGATGGCACCCAGTATCATTCAGCTATCAACTGTCTGGTTCCTTCCCGAGTCCCCACGGTGGCTCATTTCGAACAATCGCAGTGAAGAGGCCCTCGAAGCACTTACAAGATACCACGGAGAGGGAGTTAAGACGGAACTAGTAGAGCTTGAATACGAAGAGATCCGAGCCGCAATCGAGCAAGAAAAGTGTAGGTCGTTCGCTGCCGCTTTGTCATACTTTACTGACTCTCTACAGTGTCTGGTCAAACTACTTGGAAGTCTATGGTCAGCACTAAGGGTAACCGCTACAGGATGTTCCTCGTCATCTGCATGGGTCTAATGTCACAATGGTCTGGAAATGGACTGATCTCTTACTGTAAGTCGGCTCCATTAGTCACAGTCCGACGGTCCGATGACTAACTTGATGACTCTACAGATCTCTCTCGCGTCATGGACAGTGTCGGCATCACCAACAAGAAAACACAAGCCCTGGTCAACGGCCTCATCAACATTTGGAATTGGGCCCTCGCTCTCACTAGCGCCTGCTTCGTCGATCGCGTCGGTCGCCGTCCTCTCTTCCGAATCTCTACAATCGGCATGTTGCTAGTCTTCACAGGGTGGACCATCGCTTCGGAACGCTTTGCTGCCACGGAGGCCAAGTCTGTTGGCGTTGCGGTGATGGCACTCATCTTCGTGTACGAGATCTTCTACTGCATGGCTTTCTCGCCCCTCCCTGTAGCATACTCGGTTGAGGTTCTGCCGTACTCAATCCGTGCCAAAGGAATGGGCTTGTATGTCCTTTCAATGAAATGTGCTGTTTTCGTCAACCAGTATGTCAATCCTGTTGGACTGGATAGCATTGGTTGGCGGTACTACCTCGTTTACGTTGCTGTCCTCATTGTTGAAAGTTTCATTGCCTACGGGTGGTTCCTCGAAACAAAGGGTAAAGCCTTGGAGGAGATTGCTGTCATTTTTGACGGCGAAGCTGCCGATGTCACTGTTGACGAGCCTGTCAAGTCCAAGGTTTTTAGTACTGAGATGCCCACGACTCTTGAGCAGAAGAATGTCGACCGCAAGGTCTAGGACCAAAACAATCAATTAGACTACCCAATGTGATTTAATTCCTTTCGTTGTCACTTGGTCCCGAATTATATAAAGCCAATAATGATCTTTATTGGCTGTTACATCTTGTTCATCTAGACTATGACTTTCTCCTCTCAACACTGCCGAAGCGATAGCCTTGAAACTGTCGCGATATAGCCTTAAGATTATTTTTGAAGAACTTATCACGATTTGGCTTCATTTCAGCTCTGAATGATAGCCAAGTAAATTGTCAAAGAAAGTCGAAGGATTCTGGCTTGTCTTGTCTGCTCTGCTGTCTCAGATGTGGTGTTCTGATTGGCCCTAGCATTCATATGGCACGTGCACGGTCTACCGCCTCATTGTCGTACCTCTTCGTCTCCCGTCCAACCTCGAGATATCTTGTCCCTCCATGTCGCACCTCACATTACAACAATGACATAGAAGGTCAACAGCTTTCCTAGCGCCGGCGTATTATTTCCACAGCTTACCAAACAGACAGACAAGGCGCTATAATGGACGCCTCTGAGCTGCTGACTCTCCCCTCGGTGTACCAGAGCGGCTCCGCACGCCTTCTCACAGGAGACCTGGTCGTACACGACATTGAGCGATGGTGTCATCGAAAAGCCGACAGAAGTGGCCTCAAGCCAGTCATGGCTGTTTTATTTTTCAACACGGGGCCTGATGCAGTGGACTATGTCAAGATCAAGGCTCACGTTGCTGCACGGGTAAGTCATCGATTTCCCCCAGGCCGGAACGAGGACATTAGCTGCGATATGGCATAGAAGGTTCCTCGTGGCTATCTTGCAGAGCTTAATTAACCCACTTCGGAATAGGCCGGCGTTGACTATTGGGTATATGAGATGCCCGTCGACGCGTCAACAATAGAAGTCATGAGCCAAGTCAAGAAGCTAAACATGAACCCTCAAATCCACGGCATCCTCATACAGCGCCCGCTGCCTGAACAGTTAAATGAAGCAAAGATCATGGGATATATTGATCCTGTCAAAAACATTGAAGAATACGACAAAGGCCAGGTAGACAATATTGCTGCGGACGCCTTGATTCGCTTGTTGGCCAGGTATGGGCTGCTAGAGTCGGCACAGCAGGCCAAAATCCAGATTGCTGGTTTCGGGAACATCATCACCAAAGAGTTCATCAACCAGATGAAGCGCCAATTCCCCTACGTGAGCGTATCTAAAGATTTCGATCTTACCCATGAAGATAAACACGAAGCTCTACACGAGGAAATTCAGGCACCACGCGAAACCATGATTATCTCGGAACTGCATCGCGGACCCGCTTTTATCAAAGAATCTATGGTCAAGCCTGAAGTGAGTGTCTTGGTCGATCTTGGCTTCTACGTTACAGAAAAGGGCGTCATCGGCGATGTGAGCCACGCTTTATTTGATAGAAGTCATCTGTCAATCGCTCCGACGCCAGGAGGAGTTCTTCCTATCTTGTTATGGATTATGATGGAGCGGACGATCAAGGCCAGGCAGATGATTGCGAAGGTAGAGCAGCGAGGGTGTTGTTTAACGATGTGAGATTAGCAGAGATGGCTTTGCTAATCTCTGTAGTGATATGAGTTCTGAGCCTGATATTACCATAGTACATGTTGCATCTTAAACCTCCATTCTCTGCCTCAATATAAGAGAGAAACTCATAGGTACTTCAGTGAAGGCCAAGATGGACTTTCTCCTGATAATATCTACTGTAGTTAGTATATTTTGACTTACTTCTATCATCTATGACTCAACTGCACTACGTCTTATCGGGCGCGAAGCCATGGTTGTGCAGATCGTCTCACCTTCAGCCTAATCAGGCACTGGCCGCAGTGAACGAGTCAGCGGGGTCATGGCTTACCCGTTCACTCACTTCTCTACATTTCATTCAATACCATCGCTGTGTGTCGCGTCCTGAAAAACCGGCATGAATCGTGAAAAGGAGAACAGTTACACAAGTACCTCCGATATTGACGACGACAGTCTCAAATGTCCAAACCCCACTACGAGTCAAGAAGCCGAAAGTCGACGTACCCAGACCGAGAGTAAGCCCGCACGTTGGTGGGAGGGTCTCTGCCCATCATCCTCGAAATCCACGATATCTCTAGAGCCACTGATTTCAGGAGAAGAGGATCCTCTACAATTGACCAGCTATCCTGCCGAGGCGGAAGCGCGGACCCGTGCCATTGACAGATATCTCGCTGCCGAGTCCCAGCGAAGCAAACGGCAACTAAAGATCATTCTTTTCGGCGACGAGCACGAGAAGAGTCTTTTCCTGAAACAGACTCGTCTTCTTGAGCTCCCGCTTTCCAATGACGAACGGGCAAATGTTAGGGTTGAGGCGAGGCGCTTTGTCGCGTCGATGTGCCGGGAATGCTTGCAGATTGTCGATGAATATGCTTGTAAACCAGAATCGATCAATGCTCATGCAGTTCTGGGGCGTGTCAAGGACATTGTGTCGCGCGAAGTACCCGGTGATCAAGAAACGGTTAAAAGCATGATCAGCCTGTATTGCGATAATGAACTGCGGCTCGCGCTTAAGCAGTCTGGCCATAACCTCGAAGACATCGAGCGACGATTCTTGTTTGACCGCTTTCCGCATATCCTCACCTGCCCATGCACTTCAAATGGCAATCTGAGCAATCTCTTGAAGCGAGTCTTTGCCACAGAGTATGCCCCTACAGAACATGACTGGTTTCACTTCGACCAGCGCCGTTTGGGGCAAGTTGTCCAAGAGGCTCTTGTCCATCGAGATAGCCACACGCTACAACTGTTACAAATCACGGATCGGTCAACACAGAGGCGAAAATGGATTCACATTCTGGTGGATGACGCGGCCTGTCTTGTTTTTATCTGTAACATGGCCGTGTATGACCAGAGCCTACTAGAAGACGAGACCACAAGCAGACTTCACGAAGATCTCATGCTGTTTGACTCGCTTGCCAACTCAAGGTGGTTTACGCAAACGCCATTCTTCGTGATTTTATCAAATGCTTCAGCGTTTAGAAGTAAAATTCTGCAGTCACCGCTGTCAAAATGGTTTCCCCAGTTTGAGGGAGGCAGTGACGGAGATGCAGCGCTCGAGTTTATGAAAGACCAGTTCCGGGAACTTGCGAAATCTGAGCAGAATGTGTATATACATATTGCAGATATTCATAGCGCAGATGGCGTGATGGGTGCCATTGAGACTATGGAAAATACGCAGCTTAGTCAGGTCTTGAAGGAGCTTGGCATGACTCCTGTTAAGTGTAAAAGTAGCTAAGAAGCTTTAAGCCTAGACAGTGCAATGAATAAGACTCATGTTTTCATAAAGGCGATCCGCTTTGGATCTTTATTTGCAACGCCAACAGGATACCTATGGTAATCTTCTCAACTATTTACGTCGTGTCTAAAATACACTACTCAATCTTAACTACAACCTTGCTAAAATGCTTCTGGTCTACCAGATACTGGTACGCACTTGGATCGGTTAGCCAGTGTTTCAAGTCGTGATGGTATATAGTTGGCTTACTCCTTGAGCTCC
This sequence comes from Fusarium subglutinans, assembly GCF_013396075.1. Classification (NCBI taxonomy): domain Eukaryota; kingdom Fungi; phylum Ascomycota; class Sordariomycetes; order Hypocreales; family Nectriaceae; genus Fusarium; species Fusarium subglutinans. The sequence continues at coordinate 36,587 of NW_023502221.1, forward strand.
TCGAGCTTGAAGACCTGTTGGTCGAGAACGGGCTTGATATCAGAAGCCTCAATGGCGCGAACCTTGTCAAGTTAGTAACCATTTAAATGAAGAGCTGCGAAAGGCCCAGTGAGGAAAGCCACTATCAAAAAACGTACCATTGCGTCGAATTGATCGCGGCTCCCGACGACGATTCCCCTGACGACAGCCATGCTGGACAGGATCTGAGGGAAGCTCGGTCCGGTCTCTCCGTGACCAGCAATCCATCCAATAATGGTGACAAAGCCACCGATGTTTACAGCTTTGAGACTTTCTGTGATAGTGTGCGAGCCCCCAACCTCAAGGACATGGTCAACACCGCCTCCAGTGAGCCTCTTGGCCTCCTCTCCCCAGTTCGGAATCTCCTTGTAGTTAATGACATGATCAGCTCCCAGCTCCTTTAGCCTCTGAGCCTTGGCCGCTGAAGAAGTAGTAGCAACAACTCGAGCACCCGCAGCCTTTGCGAATTGCAGAGCAGAGATGCTGACACCACCAGTGCCCTGTGTCAAGACCCAGTCGCCGGGAAGGACTGGCTTCAGACCGTAAAGGCCATTCCACGCTGTGAGGGCGCTACAGGGCAGTGTTGCAGCCTCCAGATAACTGAGGTTCTTTGGCATACCGACAAGTCCATTCTCGTTAAAGACACCGTACTCTCGTAGAGTGCCATCAACAGAGCCACCGACCGCCGATCCCAAGGCCATCGGGGTTAGCGGTCCACCATAATACGTTTGCATAAACAACGTCATAACCTTGGAACCTTGCTGGAAGCGGGTGACCTTGCTTCCAACAGCCACGACTTCTCCAGCACCATCGGAGCCTGGAATGATGTTTGGCTTGACATCGAAGGGATAAGTGCCCTGAGCGAGTTAGTCAGGCTGATCATGGTAGATAGTGCATATTTACCTGGGCGATCATGATATCGCGGAAGTTGAGAGAGGCTGCATGAAACTTGACCAGCACTTCATTGTCGGAGAGCTCAGGGAGAGGCTGTTGGGTGTCAAACTTGAGGTTGTCAAAGCTGCCCTGGCCGACGACCGCCCAGCCCTTTGTAGTTTTTGGCAAAGACATGATAGATAGAGCAAAGTGGTGATTTATGGTAGTAGTGATGTGAAGAAAGTTGATGTAGTTATTGCTTGATGGGACAGTCAAAACTTGGGTTGATTGCATGGTTTTATACTTCAGGAAATAGACTTCTGCCACCCTTGCGTTTATGATAGAGACGTCAACTACTCGACCTGGATCATGCTGCTGACCAATTCACATAGGAATGTCAGAGTTCCAACCAATTCCATAATGAAATGTCAGGAAGGGGACAACTCAAGTCGCAAACTGACACGGAGAGACTGAGAATACCGATATTCGTTATTGGCTACAGATAGTGGATCACCGTATTGATACGGTAGCGCGGTCAAGCTATGTGGGGCCGGCTCAAGGGAGCACCGGCGCTAATAAACCTGGTCTTCTCGGCACGATATCAGGTGTTGGGCTAAACCCGCTCCGGCCGATGTTGAAGCTGGATCAGGTCAACCTGACTACTGCTTTCTATTAAAGAACACCGAAATCTTTTGTAGCAAGACTATCAATAGCAAGATTTCCCCCAAAGACGATACTTGCAGGCCATTTCATAATGTATTCCCACTCATTTCCAAGAAAGCCGATAATATAGCTCAGCAAACCAGCCGGCCAGGGACTCAGACACCAATGCTCCCGATTATAGTTCATCAAAACAGCAAAGTGACCTAAAATAACAAGCGCTGCGGGGTGGCGAGCTGAGCACAGATCCAGAAAGATCTGGCTTACCTCCAGTCCCCAACCCCAAACTATCTTGGCAGGCTCGGGGTCGCCAATGTTGTCTGACAGCGTTGCAATGCGGCGGAAGAGTGCTTTCACGGCATCAAGGCATGCTTTCTTGCGAACACCTTCCACCTGACTATTTATGCACCTTTGTAGAAACTCAAGCTGTGGATATCTTGTTTCAAGATCGTTCCCAGTGCCTTGGTGATGGGCAACGAATTTGGTCAGAAGCCATGATCCCGAGACGACAACTGGGGGGAAGCTCTGCTGTACAAACATAATTGTAGACCTACTGAAGCGAAGTGCTTTCAGAAGCTCCTCGACCGGGTCGAACGGTGACTCAGAGCATATGCCATTTGGGCGATAAATTGGTTCCGCTACGGCATACATTGACATGAAAGCGGAAAACCCCAGCAGAGCTTGTTCATGCGCCTGAGTTAAGGATTCAAAATGCGGCCGCGCTCGAGTAATTGCAGTTTGTTGATGCGCAACCGCTCTGACGTACCATTTGGACTGAGAGCGATCTTCACTGTAGAGCTGAAGGGCGGTGAGGCCCAGAATACTATTCAGCAAATAGTGGTGAGAGAAGCCCAAGCGAACAAGGTCGTGTTGCAGCTGCCTTGTAGTCTCGGTCATGTCGCCCGTCACAGGATATCGGTGCCAGTGCTCCAGCAACTCCAGATCAGCTAGGCTGTCTTCGTTCAGTGGTGGCTTGGTCAGCGTGGGGGACGAGAAGCTGCACGCGAGGTTGGCCCGCTCGCATTGAAGGCATCGCGGATGCACCTCGTTGCACTAGGAAGGTTAGCTGCGGGTTCTCTCCCCTTGACAGAGAGTATATTCACCTTAGCGTGTTTCTCCTTGCATTGTATACAACCCTCTCGGGACTTTCTGTGACCTTTCCGCTTTCTAATCATGTTTAAAATGCCCCGTTTTTGTCTAAAATACGTTGGCGTCACATGGGGTCTGGGCGCCGTATAAATACGGCGATTAAAGTTTATGCGCTAATCTCAGATCGCTGACAAATTAACCTCCGTCGCGCCCACAAGGCCCACAGCAACGGACAGACGGGTTTCAACAGGGGCATTTCATTGGCTGTTCAATATGACAGCCTACCCTGCACCAATACCTGCGATGTTGAGTAGATAATATAGTTCTATCAAGAGACTGACATTCTCTGGCTCTTTCACACATCTCTTGATTTACATTTTATGCTTAGTGTAATATTTGTTTGTGCATTTTACTAAGTTCTATCTGGTGATTTAAACTCTTAGCCACAAGCCTTAACTGTAAGCATTTCATTACAATGCATTTTACTTCCATGTCGTATTCAATTTATCTATCAGCCGATATACAGGCCATCCAATGCTCTTCCCAAAGCTATCAATAAAATCAAGCACTTCTTGCCGTTCCACAGGATTAGTCAGTAAACAACCACCTAGACTGTCAATGGCCATTTCTGTGAATAGAAGTTTAGAACTCACAAGCGAAAAGCATATGATGGACGGTAAATCCAGCACCAACTACAGAAGGATTGTGGATGCCGAGACCGACTGCGATATGAAGGTCATTCAAAGCCGCTTTCTAGTTTCTCAACTTCAGCAAATAGGCTTCAATGGAAATGGCTGACATACATCTGCAGCTACCCGATGCTCGATGGTTCTCAAACTGGACACCCATTGTCTGGGCTCAGAGATATGTAGCAGAATGCGAGCTAGACAGTAGTGCTGATATCCCATAACTGAAATAGCATAAGTTATGTTTCACAGTGAGGAATCATGTAATGCACTTACCTTGAGCAGGATTCATCATCCATACTACAGGAAAAGCCGACTTAAATCCAGCAGAAGTATTTTCCCTGCCAGAGTGGTAAGGATGATAGTGCGCTGGTATTGAATCATGCCATAGCGCAACTTCTTTACCGAGATGCGCCCACGTTTCGTAGTCGGGCTGTGCGCCTGGGCCAAAACAAGTCTCCAATACCTGGCAGCAGAGTAGAATAATCCGATTGGCAAAGTCCTCATCAGTCGTGTCTATAAATGATATCGAACGTCTGTATTTGTTCAGATCTACTTGCATCGGTTCGCCTTTGATCAGAGATATGTGCAGGTTCTGTCTGAGCAGAATCCAGCTGGCCGCTTCGCTCAGACCGCTTTCAGCTATGAAGTCGGGGATGTTATTCCATAGCTGCGCGCATCCAACGAGATGGGTTCCAGTATCAACATCTTTAGAATTGTTAATGCGCAAGCTATGGTGATGATGAAGACAGTCTTACCACACATTTCCTCGTATAAACGTAGCAGGACTGCTGCTGCTAAAAGGTTTTCGTCCAGAGAAGACATAGGGTCATCAAGAATGGGGATCAAAATGCGCAGCGCATGGCTATGATACTCTTCGCTACTTTCATCGTCAATACCAGTGATCATGACCTGATGACGTGATGAGAAAGTTAGAATGGAGTATGCTAGGAGGGGTAGTTGGCGAGCCCTTTTTGGCACTTCGCGACCAAAGCGCTTCGACGGGTCACATCTATCAATCTGGCAACAAACAGGATATTAGAGACACGGCGCTATAAGGATGACGATAGCTCACTCGTGGTGAAAGATCTTGCAGGTAATTCATTAGAAGGAACGCCTCTCGTCGAGTTTTGATCGGAGACGTCAAGACACTTGGGCTGCTAATAAGATAGTTGGATAGGCAGGATGCTGGGGAAGACAGCCTTGCGATACATCAGCTCGCGACCAATATTTAATTCTCACGAGAAGACTTACTGTATATCATCGCTTGAATTGTGTTTTGGGGAGCGATCTGCAAGGAATAAAGACGGCGGCATGACCGCATCGTGGATAGGTGATTCCGCCATCGTGAGATGAGAGCTGATGAGGGAAGACAACACTAGACCGTGGAAACAGCCTGGGAGGTGACAGATGAGGCGACAGTACTACCATTAGGTAAGTCACAAATTTACTAGGCAATCGCCTTGCCCAGCATACATCACGAGTTAAAACTACAATATTTGGACACAACCAACTGACATACGTTTATTGTGTATTGCAGCAAGAAACGTTCACTCCTCGCCACGTAACTTATCACTTAATGTTTACCGTGGACAGGCTGATGAGATCCAACGCAAGCGTTAAATATCTTGAGACAAACGAATCCCCGCATTCTCCATGGGATAATGAATGAGTAGGATAGAGTTCGGCTTTTGCTCTGGTTCTTGGAGCAAGTGGCGGATTCCCCGCAGACAGTAGCTCAATCTGGTGTATTTGTTCCGGAGCTAACCCTGCTGTAGGAGAGCTAGTCTCGGAACAAGTATCCCAATTATGGATTTTGCTATGACAGTGACGTCTACTTCTGATCCACTTGGGCCCGGAATCACCTACCTACCGAACCAAATCGAGGTATAAGTCTCCCGACCCCAGGTTGTACCTTGTGCCCCGCTACCGCATCAACTCATGAAATTCGGTAGTCCCTGTGGGTACACGCTAGGCAAAGCCACTTCATTTATTTAACCAATAAGGCTATTTAACTAGCTATTAGATCTTTATTGATATCCTGACTAATTAGATAGCTTATATAGGGCTAGTAAGTACCTACAGGGACTACCGAATTTCATGAGTTGATGCGGTATTTCCATGTTGCTTTTTTGCTTGCTTTCCTCGACGCTTACACGCATAACACGATATGGGACGGACTGGGCAAAGAATCTCGGGTTGTAAGGTAAGTCGATGTATATGCTTCTTGTTTATCGCTATCTGACTGATCTTTGTAGAATTGCCGTTTAAAGTGAGCTACGTCATACAGGTGAATCGATTATGGCTAAATTTCGGCGGGTTATGTTAGACATCTGAAATGTAACCCCCTGTCTCTCAATCCAGCTGCTGGACAAATATGCTGACAAGACCTCTACGCTATAGGCGACGATGAAGAGCCGTGTGCTCAGTGTATAACGAGAGACCTCCATCGTGACAGAAGCTTCGAATGCCGATTTCGCCATAGCAGGCTTGGCTCAACGTAAGCATTCTCAATGTCCCAATAACGCAACCGGAGGACTAAGAAAGGCCAAGCACACGAAAAAGAGGCCTGGAATTTCCATCTAATCAACGGTGGTGTAAGCTTGACAAGAAAAAGATCGAATTTGTGGATCAGACGTTGGACATTGTGCGATCGTTTAACTCGTTTTCAGACCACCACAGCTCTTCGGAAGACCAGCCTTTGGACTTCCTAGAAAGACAAGACGAAGAAAACACACCTCTCCCTGCCGATAGTCAACATGGGGTCGACGGTGGTGAACAGCGTCTGAACAGCTCGATTTACTCGCCTACGGATAGTCAACCACAGGCGTCAAGTAACCTGGATAGCGCCACTTCGACATTTCATCATAATTCCAATCAATTACCCGAGCTGGGGCTTCATCACTACACATCGATAGCGACTGAGCAGATTGATATAGAATTAAATGGCACTGAATATCCGGCACAGGGAACCTATGCTTCATACGGCGATAAATATCAGCTACGTCTACCCACTTGCTTACTCAAACAGGGTGAGGCAGAGTTGGTTCGTCACTTCTTTTCAGGTTTCAGTGATGCTTTCGAGCTTGGGGATCCAGATCGGTCTTTCTCCAGTTGGTTATCGACTCGAGTCTTACAACATCCTCGACTTCTCGATTCTATCTTGACCATTGCCTCGAGACACCTTGGCAAGGGGAAAACTAGTACCCCTTTCCTGGCTTCAACACCTGAAACATCCTCTGATTACACTCGAAGTTTACCCAGCGTCAGTCTAGATATTGACTCCACGCAAAAGGCCCATTCTGTTGCAAACCTGTTATCACGGTTCGCGCATAGTATGGAAGGTAAGTGTCTTTATCATCAATATCTCTTATCTTCCCCCCCCCCCCCCATTTTCACTGATCGCTCGACACGCAGGCACAGGTGAATGTTCGATCTTCCCTTCCTTCCTTGGTCAAGCGTGTATAATGGACGCATCGACAGAATCAGTCAAGGAGGAGGATCTACCTGAAGCCGCCTTGTGGGCTAATCTACGACTCGAAACCTACCTAGCAGTGGTCACCCAAGCACCCCTCCCACCAAACTTACAATGGCTGTGCGCAGACAGAATCGGTGCCTCCGTCGATGATAAAGACTGGGCAAACCTAATGCTTCTTCACCTGACCAAAATCATCCGATACTGCTTCTCAGATAACAAAGACGCCGAGCATTATGCTACGCTGCTGAAAGATTCTTCCATTTGGTTTGATTCAAAACCAGACTCGTTCGATCCCATATACACATGCAATCACTCTGACGACCAGGTACTTCCGGACATATGGCTGTACAGTGAGCCGGTGGCTGCTGGCTTGCAATACTACCATCTGGGCAGGATGCTTCTTATTTCCCACGATCCGCGTCTGCCAAAAATAGGACTCGCAAAGAACAGAGCAATGAAGCGAATAGAGGTACAGCAGCAAAATGCTACTTAGGAATAATTGTTTAATGCTGAATAGCTCGAAATGAAGACAGACACTAAGATAGTCTGCGTAATAGCTGTAGGCATGGGCGAGGCTAGTCCAACATACCTGTGCGTCTATGTTATGGGCCCCGAGCTAAGGGGATTTTGCTAATGTGTATCAAGGACTGCATGTATGGCTATAGCCTTGGTTGGAGACCTTTTCGACGAACGCGCTGAACAAGATACCCTCCTTTGTGTTGTAACTAACGCAACTGACCGGTTTGGTTGGCCTACTTCTTACATGTAAAGTTGACTAATGTATTATCTTACAAGCTTGAAGCTGATTATCTATGGCAAGGATAGTTTAAAGAAGACTTGGGGATGGCTTTAGCTAGGCCAAGATAATAGTTGTAAAGTAGGATGATTATAATTCTGTACTATATATTTCTAAGCTGTCCGTACGTTCAAGAGTTTCGAGAGTAATTGTCAATACGTACAAACTTTAAATCAGGGGATATATAATAGCAAATCCACCGGAGGAGAACTAAAAACTCACATGGTAAATAATTAAATCTCTGACATGGCATCTATGATATCCTAGAACATCATTAATCTCCACTCGCGTTAAAGCTTGAGACCTAAACACAATGACAACAGATGCAGCACGAAATCGGGCTATTTGTTCCGGCAATAAACGAGATGGTCTCCACTAGGGTCGGAACAAAAACACCAAAACGAGAAGGATCGTAAACGTCAACGCCAAATTCCCCGCCATTTACCGTCCACATGTTCTAGGCCAAGCCACCAGTTGAAGCACGCTCATCACGTAACAAGCTGACCCTTGCCTTAGCAATTGATTCAGGAAAACAACTCCGGCAGAGGCCAAGCCCACCTTTGGCTTGCAAAACATGGAGCCGACGGCAGTCGCGAGGTTCGGTTTTCTGGGGAAGACAGTTTCTTGAATCGAGATTTCGTGCACAATTCCCAGTTCCCTGCTAACTTACCCCAACTTTTGAAGTGATCTGCCCCCGGGAAACAAGGTTTCTCGGGATCGTGAGAGTGGACCAGGCCAATGAGACAACATGTAATTGTCGCATGAATCGTTTAGCCTCATTGGAGTATAGGTATATACAGCGCTGCGCTCCTTTTATGTATTGCCATTTTCCTCACAACAAGCTCGCTCAGCTAAATCACAATATTCGTCTCTTTTTTACCCAGTCTTCCATCTTGACGAAATGTCTTCTCACGGTGATCACAAGTCCTCTACTGAGGGCGGTGGCATAGAAAAGTCAACGGCCACCAATATCGAACACCTTGAAAAGTCCCATGGCACCGTTGTAGAGTTTGACGACTCCATCGAAGACACCAAGCCATCCAAGTCCGTTTGGCTCATCACATTCACCGTCGCCATGGGCGGCTTCTTGTTCGGTACGTTGCCTAAATACGTCTCCGCCGAACTCGCCTAACAGGATCTCCTAGGTTACGACACTGGTGTCATCTCAGCTGTTCTCGTCACCATCGGCGACGATCTCGGCCACAATCTTGATTCCCATGAGCAGGAGCTTATCACCTCCATCACTTCTGGTGGCGCTCTCATTGGTGCACTGATGGCAGGACTTCCAGCTGACAAATACGGCCGCAAGCTTGGAATCTATATCGGTTGTTTTCTCTTCCTCGTTGGGTCTGTTATCCAAGCCGCTGCCTTCAATATTGCCGCCATGACTGCTGGACGTCTAATTGTGGGATTTGGCGTGGGTTCGGCGGCGATGATTATTGTAAGACCCTGATTCTGCTGAGAGTTGTCTTGAACCAAACCGCTAACGTATTCAGCCTCTCTATATTGGAGAGCTTGCCCCAGCCAGATACCGCGGACGCATGATTGCCTTTGACAATCTCAGTGTGACACTAGGTCAATTGGTGTCCTACGGTCTTGGAGCAGCTCTTACCGATGTTCCTCACGGCTGGAGATATATGGTAGCTATTGGCGGTATTCCTCCCATCATCCTTGCCGCTCTTCTGCCTCAGTGTCCCGAGTCGCCTCGACAGCTTATTGCGCATGGAAAGAGAGACGAGGCTGAGAAGTGCTTGCGACGAGTTTATCCTGCTGCTACTGAGGAGCAGCTCAAGTCCAAGCTTGAACGCCTTGTGTGGACTGTTGAGGTTGAGTCATCAGTTGTGGCCGGCAAGTCTCTTTGGTGGCAGTTTAAGCAGCTTCACTGTGTACCCTCTAACCTTCGTGCGTTGGTTTGCGCTTGTACCGTCATGGCCAGTAAGTCTTCCAATGCATTTATGGATGTGAACCTTCCGTCGCTGACAACACCACAGTCTCTCAGCTCGGTGGATTCAACACTCTCATGTACTACTCTGCGACCCTGTTCTCCCTCGTTGGATTCAACAAGCCCACCGCCGTTGCCATCGTTGTTGGTGCTACCAACTTCATCTTCACATTTGTCAACTTGGTTGTTATAGACAAACTCGGTCGCCGCATTATTCTGCTGGTAACTGTGCTAGGCATGGTAGGATATTCTCACCTCATCTGCATAGCCACGATACTAACATCTTCTCAGGCTCTGAGCATGATCATCGCCGCCGTTGCATTCCACTGGATTCCCATCTCCAAAGATCTCGTTCTCCAGGCCGATTCCGTGAACTGGGCTGGTATCGTCGTGCTCGTAACCATCATCTTCTACGTTGCCTTCTTCGCTACTGGTGTTGCCACCATCGGCTGGGTCGGAACAGAGCTTCTGCCTTTGGAGGTTCGCGCGCTTGGCACAATGATGAACACGGTCACTTGCTGGAGCTGCAACCTCATCATCGCGTCCACTTTCCTCTCTATGATGAAGAGCATGACACCTAGCGGCGCGTTTGGCTTCTACGCAGATATCTGCTTCTTTGGCTGGATCTTTGTCATCTTCTTCTATCCCGAGGTAAAGGGGCTTCCACTCGAAGAAGTCAGGAAGGTCTTTGAGAATGGGTTTGATGTTAAGTTGGCCAAGCAGATGCAGCGTGATCTCAAGACTAGGAGCCAGGTCTCAGTGGCATCCAAGGCCTAAATGCGGCATTTTGTGTCTTGAACAACATGAATGCAATGTACACCTGATACTATTCACAGTCTTCTCCATATCAGTATAAGCATCATTGACGCTAGAAGTCAACACCACCTACACTTTACAATTTTCTTGAAATTATCTGATTGTCGCTAATGCCGGTTCTTTTATGCTGTGGTAAAAGTCAAATAGCCCAGGCATTACTCTAGAGGCTTAGTGCATTGTTGCTATTTGCTCATTTGCATTAGTCTAGTGTTCTTTCTGCCCGAGGTAAGTATCCCTAACAAATCATACTGGAATATACTAGAAGATAGCACTGTGCCAGGCCCCCCCTACTATCTGTAAGCTTAGCAATCTGGTAAGTCACCATAAGGTTCTTTTAGTTGCTGAATGAAGTGCTGCGTAACTTGCAGTTGGCGTCTCTCCCACGTGACGGCATTTGAGAATGAAGTGACCCGCTCCGAGCCATCTCTTCTAGATCGACCTTCCATGTTAGAGTGCGATATTTTATAGACATTTGTACCTAAAGTATCTATGTACGAAGCCGCAACCTTACACTTCCTGCAAGTATCATATATTCAATGACTTCTTAAGCATAGCCAGCCAAGTAGGGTTATCCGCAATAGTCTGGTTTAGTGGATCATCACTGTAGTACATTAGCCAGCGTACTATATATCACAACGGAGGGCTACCTGATACTCACTCATTGAACGTCGCCATCCGAGCATGGTGCTGGAATTCCTCATCAGACGGGATGTGTTGCATAGGGTTGTGAGGCGACATGGTCGATATAGCCCAGCGACGAAGGTCATCCTCAAGCCATTGGTAAAAATTCCAGTCGTTAGCTGCAAATTGTGTGGCCCCGGAGACTAGAGAACGGGCATTCAGAAGAGCCTCGTGGTCAGCGATTGATAACGGGATATGTCGAGATTTGCCAGGGCCTGAAATTTCGTTAAGTGTTGTGGCCGTGTTAGTGGTCTGCGTATAGTTCATTGTAGCCTTCTGTGATGAAGTCAAGGGAACGTCTTCGTTCGTCGTGGGCGGATATCTTGTTCTAAACGAGTGCAGCCACAAGTCGTTATCAGCTCTTGTCTGGAACCATCGGTCATGACTCTGATTCATAACGATTCGAGCTTGATTCCGAAGGTCATCGTCGCTGGGTTCAACACCAAGCTGCCTTTGTTGTTCCAAGTATGTTACGAGCCCCTGCTCAACTCGGCTGTAATCATGGATGCTAGCCGGGAAATCGTCGGCTGTAGCTTGACCGCTCTCATGGCCGGGGCTTGGAGGAATATTGGCGCGTTGCCGGAATAATGAGACCCAGCTATCATCGGAATGGATCAAGCTGATCAACCATGTTGCGATAAATTCCGAAGGCGTGATTGAGACATCTTCCATTTGTCCAACTATCAAACAGCTTTGGTATCTAATTTCTTGATCACTTAGATAGGCTGATGGGCTTATAGATAGTTTTGAGGAAACGGTGTCAAGGAGCCGCTTTTCAAATGGACATGATTCGAATAGTGTATTTTTCCCTTTCACTCTGATTGGGTAAAATCTCGACTCGGTAGCTGTTCTGATCGGACTGAATCGTGCATCCTGTGAGACTTTGGGATCTGAAAATATCAAGTCCCGTAGCCAAGAGGCAGACAAGTGAGAGTCCTGGCTCAGAGTCTCGGAAGCTAAAATGATTCTGCAAGCTTCGAGCTGCATATCCTTCGCGGATGGCAGACGTGACATATCTTCGTGGAATCTCTGCATATAATATGCCACTTCAAGCTTCAGTAGTTCATAGGCGCTACAGGGAGTAGCGGCCAATGTCCTTTCTCCTTCGAACGGCAGAGGTGTGAGTCTTTCGATTTCGATGAGATCTAATACTAGTCAGGAAAAATCACTTCAATCATTGGAGGAAACAACTGTACATGGAGGCATTCCGTTCTCGACAATTTCTGCAATCTCAGGATCAAACCCCCAATCACCATGCCAGTCGGCCATTGTCTTTCCCAATTTGAAATGGTCAGAGATGTGATGCACACGATCTTCCCAATCCGCCATTTGGTGATCGCAGAAACCACAGCGGGAGCGAATGGCAGGTACTTTGATCCTCCACGACATCATTGACCACTCAATGAAGCTTGCATTCTGGTGGAATAGTCGCAAATGCTGGCGGAGATGATCCTTGCGATTGAACGACCGCTCAGGGACGGTACGTTTCTGACATGCTGTATAGTGATGGCTCTCTATATGAAGATCATCAGGATCAGCCAGGCCGCAAAAGACACAGCATAAGTTATCGTGGTTCGTAGGGTTGTTCATCCGCGGACCATTTGGACAACATATCCACCTCTCCAATGGTAGGTGCACTGAGTTCTCGTGTCGTTGCCAGTCATACTTCTTGGCAAAGCTCTGCGTACAGAATGTGCATGGGAATCTCTTCGCATGATTTATCAATACCGTTCGCTTATTGCTCTGTTTCATGGCTCTTCTTCTTTTCCTGCGGCTTGAGCGAATGTTCACCAAGGGATCGAATGGTCCTTCTATAGATCGACTACCATAAGAGTCGGCTGATGATTGTGAGCCTCTACTGTGGCTTGAACCATATGTGCTCCCTGAGAAGCCCCAGGTCTGACCAGAATCAGATGCTGCTATAGATTATCAGTCAGTACCTATTGATATAAACGCGATTTGGGATCTATACAAGCTGGCGGGCTCGAGGCCATAGCTCGAGCAATGTCGACGGCTGAGGCAGGCTCATTCTCTGGCGGCAACTCTACCCACCGCTCCAATGGATTCATCGAGTCTGTAGCTCTACGAGGAGCTGGAGTGTCTGGTCTTCGAGGCACATCCATCGCCTTGGTAGGGCAAGGTAAATCGTCTCTAGACCGCACCATCTTATCCCGACGCCGTGCATTAGCAAACCAGTTCATGATTTGGGTTTTGCTGAGATTAGTCTGCTGCTCAAGTATCTTCTTCTCATTCTCGTCAGGAAACGGGTGATGACTATGGGTCAGATACCAATTTCTCAGAACTTTGACTGTATTCTGAGTAAATCTTGCCCCCAGTTTGCCGGTTTGCCTAGAGCTTTGAGAAGTCCCCTCGCCCATAGAGCTGGTTGATGTTGCGGCATTGTTACCAGTGTTGACAGGCGCAAATGGGGGATGAAGAACATCAGGGATAAGGCTATCAAAAGCTAAGCCACTAAGGCTTGTGTCATAGTCAAGTAGCTGATTACTCTCAATATTGCCCGATAGCAATATGTCCTGTCCAACAGGTTCTGTGGGAGGAGCTTGCAGCCAGTTGTCCAGCTGGTCATCGAATGAGTACGGCTGCTCCACGTCGAGGAATGTAAGATCAGAGAAAATATCCTCATTTTCGCTAGAAAATGTTAAAGTATTACGCTTCAAATTCTCATCTTCAGGACAACCAATGCTAATAGCCTGCCTATCAGTAGGTAGATTGTGTTTAACTTGAGAGGGGCAAAAGCAGTTGGACTATGAGTTTGGGGGGTTAAAAAGAGTGGACAATCTCACGTAAGCAATTGTGCGATTTAATTAGCCAGGCTAGAAGTGATTAAAAAGAAGCTATACATGCTGTAATTTTTCTATCCTTATTAAAACCCAAAAACAAGTTTCTATAATATAGGTTCCCTAAGGTAGTAAGTAGTCATTATTACTTTTACTATATGTAAAATGTTAAAGGTGCCTCAAGCACTTACCTCGTATCATGAGTCGTATATCAGCCGGACCACTCGGCCCGAGACCTTAGTTAGCCACTGTTAATACGCACACATCTCTCTTAACATCCCTCTCAACATCAATTACATTAGTTCATGTCTGAGCCTGTATGCTGGAAACTCCAACACTGTATGAGAATGGGGCAACTTGCCTTGTATGGCTACTAGATACTTAAAGATAGCTCAATTTGTGCAAGGTGGGTATGTCTGAAATGGGTAACTCCCCCCCCGCGCCGTGATTGGTGCTGTCGGAGAAGCTTGTGGACTTAACCGGCGTAATGAGGAAATTTGTCCCGGATTCCCAAAGGGGATCAAAGCTTGAGAAGCGAGTCTAGCCCCCCATCTAAGCTTTAGGTTCCCATTGACATCTTGATCCTTGTTTTTCTGGACAAGCATGGAAATGTTCAGAGATCGCCGGGTAAAACCAGGTGGGTTAAACTTGCTGGGGGCGGAGAAAGTCGCCAAATGTGGCAAACTCTTGATCACGATTGCATTTGGCAAAGACTGATTTGTTTACCCCAGAGAAATCGCAATGTATAAGAAAGTCATATTGCCTTCGTTCCATTATACCCCTACAAGTTTCTCAAACAACAGTCTCTTCTTTTACCTTGTAACTACATACTATCTCAGCAAGAGTCTTTACCTCTTATTGAGATTGTCAATAATGGCGGCCTCCATTGTTTCCTTGGGTTCAGCGCCCTATGCAGCTGCAGTGGGTTTTGCGGTGGTCTTCTACTTCTTGATCTACCCTTTTATTCTGTATCTTAAGGACCCCAAGGGTAAGACATACTGTCCAAAGAGAAAACTGTCATACTGACTCTGTCTAGGTCTTCGACGCTTCCCTAACATGTCCCCATTCTCCGGCATGTCTAACCTTCCCTTCATGATACTCGCTCACGGGGGCGCACGATCGACCCATCTTGCCAAACTACACAAGACGAAACCCATCATCAGAACGGGGCCAAACTCGTTGTCCTTCGCCGGCGGCCAAGCCATCAAAGATATTTATGGTCATGGGACTCCCTGTACAAAGGACGAATCGTACATCGTAGGAGCTGGAACCCATTTTCACCTGGCCGATGTTGTGGATAAACACGACCATGCCCGGAAGCGAAAGGTCCTGTCATCTGCTTACGCACTAAAGAACCTCGAGAATTGGGAATACAAGGTGGCGGATAAGGTGCAGCGAATGATGGATCATTTTGACAAGGTCTGCACGGCTCCTTTGTCCAAGGGTACGAGGTTTCCCGACCCTCAGGACGCCAATCTAGACTTTCGGGCCTGGTCCAACTTTTTTTCTCTTGATGCCATCGCCGACATTGGTCTTTCGGAGAAGCTTGGCCTTCTTGATCAAGGTCACGACCTCGTGGAAGCCCAGCAGACATGCGGTACTGTCTACAAAACCAATCTACGCGAATGCCTTTATCCCACTGCACGCAAGCAGTCATATCTTCTTTGGACCTACGACCATTACAAGTTGCTCAACAAGATCTCCAACGTCATTCCTTTCTATCGAAAGATGGCAGAGTCGTCCAAGGGCTGGGATGAGATTGTGTTGCGACGAGCTCAGATCCGATTAGATCGATATCAGAAAGGCGAAAAGCTTGACGACTTTTTCCAGGCGCTTATGGAGGACAGGAACGGTAACTGTCATGACCTCGAATGGGGTGAGATTGTTGCTGAAATCAACATCATGATGAACGCCGGGAGCGTTACGACAGCTATTGCCCTGGCCAACGTTCTTTATCAGTTGATCCTCAACCCTAGAATAATGGAACTCCTGCGACACGAACTTGACTCTGCCCTAGAGTCGGATGAGGTTGTTGCCCCCTACGAAAAGGTCAAGCATCTTCCCTACCTTCGCGCCTGTCTCGATGAGTCACTTCGCCTCTGGCCCCCGACACCTCAGAATCTAGGTCGTCAGACCCCTCCTGAAGGCTTGACGATTATGGGCCAGTACATTCCGGGCAACACATCTGTTGGCGTCTCTGCTCTTGTGGCACATCGCGACGAGGCCATTTATCCCGAGGCAGAAAAGTTTATTCCGGAGCGATTCTTGGGCGAAAAGGGCAAGGAACTGCAATCTCACTTTATTACTTTCTCAGCTGGCGCTCGAGGTTGCATTGGGCGTAATATATCTTATCTTGAGCAGGCTGTTTGCCTTGCTTCAATAGTTCACCGGTATGAATTTGCTCTACCAGCAGGGTTTGAGTTAAAGAGAGAGGAGACGATGAACCACATCCTAGGCCCTATGCCTGTCAAGGTGTGGAAAAGGAACTTGGATAATTGACAATGAAGGAGTGAGGATTCAGCCTAGAGTTTAGACATAAATTGTATAAAGAGTGACAAACTATAATTCTTTACTACTGGTCAGTCCCAACTATATCAAGCTATGAATCAATTGGTCGGTAAAGGTACCGGTAACGACTGAAGTAACGGTCTCCTGCGTCAAGCTCAGGTAACTCACAAGACCCCCATCCACGTAAGCTGGTCTCATCTTTGCTATATCCCCAGCCATCAATCCTTAATTAAAGGGATTGCAGTAGTAGACGACATTGACAGTCCAGCCATCCACAGTATACAATACCCAATTATTACCGCCAGGGCTATAACCTTTGTAGCAGTTGTATGTGTGAAACCCGTTCGTACCCGTACCACACCAAGCGTTTACCTGCTTGCTGCCTGCATCCGCAAAGATGTTTGAAGTGAAGGATACACCACTGCCGAAGGTGCCTAGCTCCTGTTAATTTCTTGTTATGGCAGCCTATAAATTCAAGAAAACCTACCCTTTACTGTTCTACCTTCCCAGATAACGTTACTTCCATGGGTGACATCAACATAGTCATCGGGACGGGATCCTCCAGTTGCAAGATGGCCGTCGGCATAGTATGCTATGCCGCTGGAAATCTCGCTGCCCTTGTAGGAGTTTACGAGGTAGACGCTATCACTGGCAGCGACGGCGCTAGCGAGGGCGGCGGTGAGGAAGGCGGTGATCTTCATGATGATTGATAAGTTGTGCGATTTGCTTGGTTATTCTCGTTTCTACAGGGAAAGGCAGTATGTATTTATAACCCGCGAGAACGCATGTTTTACGCAAACGATCCAATCTAAATGATTCATAACCGCTGGACCGTCGGTATAGAATGCAACCGAAATTCTCCTTGTAAATATGTCCTATTTGATATAGGTGCCCGATTACCATGTTGACATCAGCGGCCTTCATTGAATGCAATGCTACTCTGTGTAGTACCCCAGAATCAACAGCCTTCGCTCTATTGAGAAACTGCTACACTGAGCTGAAAGATCTTTTGCTATCTGTTCATGAACTGTGGCGTAACTACACCTTGTCTGCTGCAAATGATACGAGATCTAACGGAATAAGGTCATATCTTACGAAGGCTCGGACCGCTCTTTCGGAACTTGCAATGTCGGGCTGCCTAATTTGGTAGGGCTGACGCTGTGGTTGGCGCCAAGTTGTATCTTCAGTGCATTCTCTAAAGTAAATCTAGCTGAGAGCTAACGCTGATGCCGTGCCTATTGCCCCCCTATAGAGAGTACAGTATATGATTATTTTGAAGTCTCGACTCAACAACCCT
Source organism: Fusarium subglutinans (assembly GCF_013396075.1). Taxonomy (NCBI): domain Eukaryota; kingdom Fungi; phylum Ascomycota; class Sordariomycetes; order Hypocreales; family Nectriaceae; genus Fusarium; species Fusarium subglutinans. Next base: position 54,229 of record NW_023502221.1, read on the forward strand.
TCCAATGACCTGAAATCCCCTCTGGTAAATGGCTTCGCAGTGGACGATATCGGTAGAAGCACTAAACTTGCAGAAGACATGAAGCGATGAAGTACTGCGGATATTTGGGGCGCGAGCTTCCAAGTGATTATAATACCGGCGTTTTTGTCGCCAGCATCAACAAGTGGGAACTTTGTAAAGTTGAATTCGATTCTCTCACTGTCAGCAGTATCTACTGTTGACCAACCAAGTGCAGTTGGACCTGTAATGGTTGCCTCTGTCCCAATCAATACATACGATGGATGCCAACACGGACTGGATGAAAGTCGGTAAGGCATAAGTAAGCTGAGTGTCGGCACCCGAGGTGGACAGCTGACATGACGGCGTTCCTAGAGTTGCGAATCACAAGACTTTGACTCGTTGCTATACATGACTTAATGAATATTCATTCTTTGTAATGTTGAGGGTAATGGTACGCCGAGAAGTCCGACCATCAATGTAAAGCTGGGGCAAATTTCAATGGCGCAAGATCTAGTCAGTATATTAGCTACCTAACACAATTGCCCAAGATAAACTTTTCAGCCTATATGGTCATGATCACGTCTGACGCATAAAGAGAACCCTAACAAAACTCCCCACCATCAACGCGAAGATACTCCCCGAGCTATGAGTGCTCTCAGGTCCCAGAAGCCACGCTATCTGGAAAGAAACCTCTTCAGGCTGTCCTTACTTTCCCCAGATCGAAGGAGGTGGAGGAGGCTTGTCACCAACCACGCTCCTCATCAACGGGCCATGAGTCCCACCAGGCGACACGTCGTTGATCCTGGTTCCCTTAGATCCATAATCATGGGCGGCACGCATAGTCAGTCCGATAACGGCGTGCTTGGATGCTGCATGTGGCGCAAAACCTGGAGCGCCTTTCGAACCTAGGTTAGAAGCGAGGCTCACTATGCTTCCACCAGTCTGCATCATCCCTATTGTGTGTATGTCAGCCGAGTCGCGTAGTGGAGGGTAGGTCGCAGCCGGGAGGTCTTGCACCGTTGACGTCAATACCCATGACGAGGTTCCAATCGTCGTCACACAAGAGCGCTAATGGCTTTTGGCCGTGAAACTCCCAACTGTTCCAGCAGCATTGACGGCACCATCCAGACGGCCGAATCTCTTCACGGTACTCTCATGGAAGAAGATATTGTATATTATCTTCCCGGCGAGATATAGTACCAGCTATTGACACATGTTAGTTAAGATACCTGTGCAAAGCAAACGATGGATGTTTGAGAATACCCTACTCACGCTGGTAAACAGAATCGATATGTAAAAGCTTGCGCTTCTTGACTTAAGAAGAGACTGAAGCAAGCGAGACATTGCTTTTGGCAATTTATAAGACAATTGTCCGTTGTGAAGGCTAGAGAGAGCGGTCCTAGCCTAGCAGCTTATGTATTAAAATCGAATCTTATGTCGACAATCGACATTAACTGGCTTGGTACCATGGCTTCTGACAAGTTATATGTATTGTTTACTAACTGTCAGTAATGACAGAAAAAGTCAAGGAGGGGTTTGCGAAGACACCTTGGCAGTTTTGTGTAGGTTAGACGTTAGTTTATTAATGTTATGTTTGAGTGATGGCCTGGACGTATATTTTACAGCGATTGCCCATCGCGCAGACCCTACATAAGCAGACAGAACTCGATATATAGATCGAAAGGTAAGCTTGATATAATATGCAAGATACTGATAATAGTTTAAATATAAACTATAAAGTAATAAGTATATCTAAATACCCAGAGAATGACATTATCTAAGTTGTTAATATTAGAACGTTAATTAAGTATTACCTATACACGTTTCTACCTACCCCAGACCCCTGAAATGAAATACTTCGGATTTAGTCGGGCAATTAGTCAGCCATCTTCCCTGTAAGCCCACATAACTGGATCTTCTTGCTCTCTTACGCATTCTTGTCACTTTCAATGAGATTTACGCCTTATCTATGTAAGCACTCTATAAAACACCCGAAATTATACAACGGAACCTATGTATACTTGAGATCATGTCTGAGTTCTCGTATCTGTCACAGTCCGACCGCGAGCGAGACTGTCGGCATCAACGAGTAACTCAAGCTACCAGCCGCGAGAATACCCGCGAAAACACCAGTCAAAGGCGAGACCGAACCCACGATCATGATGAGATTATAAATCTCAAGACATCTGATGTGCAAGTGAAGGGTGCTGCTACTGTTGCTGTTGGGATTGGCAATATTGCTTCCGTTCAAGGTATCGGGATGGACAACATGTGCGCCAATTCTTTGTCTCGAGTTTCCCCCAATCTCCTCGACCCGTTCGACACCCTTTGCGAGAGTCCTGAACGATTACGACTCCTTCTGAGACACCGTAGGGCCTAAGATCCTAGCAAGCCTCGCGCTAAGCTCACCTGCTAATCTATGTCACATAGCACTAGCCAAGGCTGCCGGGGAACCTCTATTTCGAATCGATCAACAGACGCATTGTGTTTTGCTTCAAGGTGTAGGCAATAAGGATGGTTTGGTGCCCTTATTGAGCCACAAGTCTTTATTCCATGCTCTATCCCTTCTTCTAGCTTTAGTAGCCAATAACTATCAGCCTAACTACGAAACCATGCACCACCGCAGTCAGGTTCTTCAGTCTCTCAATCGAGACTTGTCATACTTTGGCGGTGACTCGACAATACTACATACCATAACGGCCATTCTCATGTTGATTAGCTATGAGTATCGAGTTCGCGATACATATCCAGGTCATCCCTGCGCTGCTACACATATTCATGGCCTCCAAACTATAATCTCCCAGCATAACACCCTGATCAGTGAGTATAGCATGGCACATGTTCCTAAAGTCCAGCGAGCTCTGGTCTGGCAGGACATACTCTGCTCACTGGCAACTGGTGCACCCCGACTCTTACAATTTGAGAACCGCGGGATATTCACCCGCTTGCGGGAGGATGAGACTTACCGTAGCTACTTTGGGTTGCCGCAAGCATATATACCGCACACCCATGGGTGGCCTGCAGAAGCATCTCTTGTTTTCGAGGATCTCAACGCTCTATGCTGTATCGTGGACAGAACGCACCGAGGAACAGGGGCGTCTTTCTGCTTGGTGGATAAGAATAAAGAGGATACCTCAGTTAACCCAATGCCGTTGATGGAGGACTTGGATGACGAGGGTTACCCATTATGCAATAGCCAAGCCAACTTGCAGATTCGGCTTGTGGACCTTCTTAGTGGAACAGGAAGAGATGGCTCTCAGAGCGAAGAAGACCTGATTTATAGAGCGTGTCTCTTTGCAGCTTATCTCTGTACATATCGACTTTCCGAAGGTATTTGGGGAGGATACTTTGCACCTGAGAAGTGTGTTACTGAGATCCTTCATTGTATGACAGACTTCACAAGAAAGATGTCGCCGTGGAAGTTAGCGCCGGACATCACATTCTGGTTACTTCATATGGCTGGCGGTCTCACAAAGAGTCGGCTCCACAAGGACCGAGCGGTTACGTTGGTGGAACGTTATCGGTGCTTTTACTCGACTGGCTACGACCTGGACTGGGAGCTAGTGGAGATGAGGTTGAAGAGGTTTATCTGGTGTGAACGCGTCATGAAGCATATGATGTATAGATTCTGGCAAGAATACCAGATTGGTCGCCGCTAGATCTAAGATATCAATGCCACACATTTGTACATATAAAATAAGAAGACTATATGCTCTCAATATTCTCCTGCTCAGCAATAAGGTAGATCGGGGTTGGAGCAAGAACCAGGAATAAAGCCTTGCTTAGTTGTTCCAATATCAGCCTCATAGATCATCGCATCGGGAGCTAGAATGCGATCAATGATGTGCACAATACCCTGTAATGATTAGTCTCCAATGATCATCAGCCTAGTCTTCTCCCCCCCTGGGCACTTACATTAGTCACAGGGATATCGGCTTTGACAATGGTGGCCACATTATTAAGCACAAGGTCACCGCCTTTGATCTGAGCTGATGCATATAGATAAGACCCCAGTTGAATTCGAGTCTTTTCCGTAGTGAAGTTGCTCGTGTATAGACGCGAGTTGGGAATGTAGTGATGTTGAAGCATCTGTCCAGACCACCAGCGTCCCTTAGGTGTACTGGAAAATGTCTTATAGTATTCACCAGTATTATTGAAGGCTTCGTTGGACGGTGCGATGAATGTGTATTGCCAGTCAGCGCTTGTACTAAATGCCTGGGCGAAACCTTTACCCAGTCAGCGTTGAAACCAGCAGTGACGATTGAGGGTTTGAGATCACTAACCTGGAGTCTGTTCAACAAGTTTGGAAAGCTCGGACAAATCATCCCGGGACTTGATCAAATCCAACAATGTAGTTTCTCCCGACTTAGCAGGAGGTTGGTAGATATCCTCTGGGATCGGAGCATATGATAGTGCTTGTCTATCGAAGACTTTCGCATTACATAATGCAATGGCAGCGAATAAGATTATCGATAGTTGAAACTTCATGTTGATAGCCAGAGGTCTGTTACTATGAGACAAGAGCGCTTAAGATGGATCTTGCCGGGCCAGAGAGTTTCTAGAGAAGTAGATGTAACTTTGATGATATAAGAAGCTGCCTGTATGATATTAGCCTGTTTCCCCAGACATCGAGGACGGGCTGTTACTAAGCCTTTCATCGGTCAAGGATCAAATAACAGCCGGGAAGCATGTCAAACGCCCGAAAGATGGCCCGGTACTCGACACTAAGTTGATTTAATCTATTGGAATTGCGGGGTGACTCCGGGGTTGGGGCGCAAATGCGGAGTAAGGGGTATGGGGTTATTGGTCCGGTAATTCGTCCGAAGAGCCGTTCACCAAGCCATGTTCCTGGAATTGGACACTCCGTATCAGTCAGCGTGGAAGAAATAGCGGAGATGTTGTATCTAATCAATCTGACCATGAATACTTGAGGCTGGAACAAGACAACGACTCAGAATATTTCACGTTACATCAATTTTGCTTGACAATTCAAATTAACTCACCACAATGAGATCTATTCTCTTCGTTTCGTTACTGGCAAGGGTGACCTTGGCGAGCAAGCCTTTGGCTCAAAAGCCACAAATGGGTGAGCGCTGTTGACATCATGTCCCTACAAAGTACTGTGCTGACTGGAGAAAGGCTGGAACTCATGGAATAGCTTCAAACTCAATGTGAGCGACGAGCTGGTCAAGTCAACCGCCAACGCCCTCGTCGATACTGGTCTTGCCAAGCTTGGCTATGACCACGTGTTGATCGACGACGGATGGCAAGACAGTGAGCGTGATTCAAACGGCAAGCTTGCGGCAAATCGTACCAGGTTTCCCGGTGGTATCTCTGCCACAGCCTCCTACGTTCATGGCAAAGGCCTCAAAGTCGGGATCTATAGTGATGCCAGCATCCTTACGTGCGGAAAGTATCCTGGTAGTTATGGCTACGAGGAAATTGACGCACAAACCTTTGCTGATTGGGGCGTCGACTACCTCAAGTACGATAACTGCGGTGGCTTCCAAAGCAACACTCTCTCCGTTCAGGAGCGGTTTCTCAAGATGTCGTACGCGCTGGCGGCGTCTACTCGTCAGATCTTTTATTCGCTTTGCGAATGGGGTAATCAGTTTCCCTGGCTCTGGGCTGACCAGATAGGCGAGTCGTACCGAATGTCGGGCGACATTTACTCGTCTTTCGCTAAAGACAGAGCTAGCATATGCAAGACGGCTTATTGCATGAACCAAGGCTATGCCGGGGTCAGTGTGCTGACGATGATACGCAAGATGCGAGAGATCAGTCCATTCTCGAAACCAGGCTCTTGGAGTAAGTGTATTCATCAGTGATGATATTTCTTACAAGGATTTGCACTAACTTCTGATTTAGCCGACATGGATATGCTGGAGATTGGGACCTGGACCATGACAGAGCTGGAAGAGCAAACCCACTTCTCCTTCTGGGCTGCACTAAAGTCTCCTCTTATTATCGGCGCTGATCTCAAGAACATTAGCGATACCTCTCTCGCCATTTACAAGAACAAAGAGATCATAGCCCTGAACCAGGACGATGCGGGCAAGCCTGCCGTATATCTGCCAAAGCTATCTGAGGAAGGCAGTTATCAGGTTTGGGCAGGACCACTAAGTTCTGGGAAGAGCCGGCATGTGATCTTGGTACAGAATTATGATAGCGACGATGTTGACGTTGAGATCTCGTTGGCAGACATCCCCGGTCTTTCTGTTAAGCAACAGTTGAATATCAGGGACGTCTGGGCGGGAAAGGCAATTGCTGCATCTGGAGGCAAGGCTAGCTTGAAGGGCATCAAGCCGACACAAACAAAGGTCCTGGTCATTTCTAGATAGCGAGACGTTATATAGCAGCATCCAGGCTATGTTGTGTGATCAAACTGGACTCTTTTCTAAAGCAATTGTGTGAGGAGCGTGTTATGAGCATCAGCTATCAGGTCTATCACATGAGAATAACAGGATTGTAAAAGTCAGTTCAGGCAGTTTACTTTCAGGGCCATCGTTGAATATATCATTCCTTCCATATGGCATCATCTCATCTGCCACCAGGATGTAGTTAATAATGCTACACTGATAGGCTCTTTTACAGCTTTCACTTGGACTCGGAGTAGGAAGTCAGCAGCGTCGCACGGCGCTTCACAGCATGATCTTTGTAGTAGCAGCCTAGGGTACACTGTCCATCGAGTCGGAATTGTAGCCATGAACGCTAAAGGGTCACATTCACGAGATCGCACAAGATAACACTACAGTCTCAAACTTCTCATTTTAACACAATCTATTCACCGAGGCTATTCTGAGGTAAAGCTACTTCTTTGATGTAGCCCAAAGCAGGTCTCCAAAGCCAGGCATGTCGCCTCCAGTCACCACCTCCCCACCTGCAGCATCGTATGCTTCCTTGACCTTGGTAGTCCACTGATTGTTCAATCCCTTGGCCTCAGACATATAGTAGAGGAGATCCCACACAGCCGGTGCTTTCTTAACAACTCCCGAAACCTCTTGAACAATGCCTCTGTTGAACTCGGAGATGTTTTGCCAGGGACCATTGACCAGAACTGATTCGCATCGGCGCCACTTCGAATCATATGGTACTGTCTCGTTGAGGTTGTACTTTGCTGCGTACTCTGCTCCCTTCAGAAGAAGGTTATTCCCATACCCAAATAGGTCATACCCTTGACTCTTGTAAGTTCTAGCAGCGAGGGCAAGCCAACCAAGACCAGACATGACATGGCTCTGGTCTCGGCCAGACTCAGAGTTCTGGCCTGTCTTGGAATTGATGGTTGCATCGATTCCAGCGCACCAATCGTTCTTCCAAGACCAGATGGCAAAGTTGTATGCTGACACATCTTCGAGATACACTGCATAGTCCATCAAAGCTTTGATAGAGGCGATGCCGTAGTTAGCCTGGCCAATGATCAGGCTCTGTCGAAGAAAGAGCCAGTAGAGCTGGATACTGAACCCTTGGCCTCCCTGCCACTTTGCTCCTACCTCGGTCCAACCGCCTTCCCATCGCATGATCTCTGCAGCGTTCGCAAACAGGGTCCCTTCAATGCCGATGAGAAGTGAGCGGTCGGTCCCAATGATGTTGGTCAAGTTTGTACCCCACGCATCTAAAATGGTTGTGGAGCGATCCCAATGAGCTTGATCTTTGGTGATATACCCTGTGGTACTATAATTAGCGGTAAACCCCTATATAGATTCATAGAGAATGGAGGACTCATACACATAATGGCATTTTGGTAAGCAGCGCGGGCATCATTCGCAAACGAGGTGTAGTTGCTGATGGATCCACGGGAAATCACAGCATATGGACCGTTCATCCTATAGGAGGACTGAGAAAAGCTACTGTTGGCGAACTGTTGGTAGCCTGACTTCCATGGGTCAAGTCCTTTACGAACGCCATTTCTCATGACTTCAAGATCGTCATGAGAATGCCAGAGACCAGGATGATTGAAGTCGGATGGCTTCCGCTTCATGCCATCAGTCCAAGGAACATAGGGGATCGCAGCTGCAAACAGGGTCAATCAATACTCAATGTTAATGTCGACATTCTGCTTTGTGCAAGTATTTACCATTGATGCTCGGGACATCCTGCACGAGACCAGCAACCCCCGATACAAGGAAGAGTGAGAACTGAGCTTTTGTTAGCCAAGTGATGAACGTGACACTGGGATGGACCATACAGTAAGCAGTCTCATGTTGAACAGTTTTCGTTGATGTTGATGGTTGCGAAGATGGCTTGGTTATGCTCCACCAGCTATTGAATGTAAACGAAGACACTCTTGCTACTGCAGAGATCGACAGTAGTACCAATATGCAAGGCTTGATCGAAAGTAATGCATAGTGACGCTATTGGTGTCTTATGATGGCTGGTCAGTAGGGTTAGTGACACTTCGTGGGGGATCTCTCGGGCCAGCTCCGATACTTCATTTCAGGCTCTCTAATACCCTGGTCACAAACGCCTCGGCGTAAGAGCTCCGAATTAAAACGTGCATGCCGGTAAATTAATCGCGCATGCATTTGCGGGGAAAGTCTGGGGAATCTTCTGGGGAATGATCGACAGGCCAGAGGCTGGAGGATAATCTCTTGAACCTGTTCAAGTTGTAAATACAATCCTAGCGTGAAGGCCACATGACATATATTCGGATGATTGATCGGTCACCATCCGCGCTAGTTTAATCAGGGAGATTTGGCTTCCCTGCGGTATTGCGCATATTTCACCCTGTTCCGCGACTTGAGGCCTCGGGCTTTCGGTTGTTTTGGTGCATGTAGAGATCCTAAATGAAGCACGGTGCGGTAACTGGGCGGCTACAACCAACAGTTTCTCCATCCACTCAAGCCATGCAATATGGCTACAGCCAAACAGGCATCTCTCATAGATCGTATGCGAAACTGTCGCAGACAAGTCAATGCAATCCTGTTGCCTACATATTCTTGTTGCCCAAGACGCCGGCAGTTAGACGATGAAGCAGTTTGTTGGATACTTTGGAACCTAGTAATAATTGACTCGGGCATAGTGAGCTAGAAGATCAACCTTGTCGATTAAGACGACCCTGAGCAACGATCACTTGGATGTGCAACTGTAAAATACCACGCTGTGAGGTTTATGACGACCACTTCAGTTATGGGATGTCTGTCGGGAAAGGTTATGGGCGTGCCCTCGACGTATCATTTCCCCCTCTTTTCGCTCATGCTACGTGTCCATCATCATTCGAATCGCGTCGTTTCCATTCTATCCATTGTATTATTTCTTTCTCTCGAACTCGTAGCTGAGCGACTATAAGAGTGTCTTGTCCCGAAGCCCGAGTTCAATGTGGTGCTATAAGCTATTGGTTACAGGTCTCGACAGCAAGTGACACAGTTCACTCACAACTCCAAGGTGTTCAAAGCCAATATCATAGCCATCTTCACTATACTCAACATGGCAGCTAAGGCAATCATTTGCATACTTACTCTGGCCGTCTCTGTCACTGGGTTCGTGCATCCTGGCCTCTTACACACGTCTAAGGACTTGGAAAGAGCCAAGTGTCACGTACTCAAGGGCGATGAGCCATGGATGACAGACTGGCAACTCTTGCTCAACAACAGTCGCGCATCGCCAACTTACGAGCCAGATCCTCAACCCACTATCTACCGCGGCTCAGACGGTACTCACGCGGAAAATTATGGCCGCCTCTATAACGACGCTCATGCGGCATATCAGCTTGCTATCCGATGGCATATCCAGGGGGGCGGTCAATACGCTGACGCGGCTGTTGCTATCCTGAATGCCTGGTCATCTACCATGGTGGCTATTGGTGGCAGTAGTTACTGCTTTCTCGCTGCTGGCATCTATGGCTATCAGCTTGCCAATGCAGCAGAGCTTATGCGTTCATACAGCGGCTGGAGTGCCTCCGATCAAGACCAGATGAAGACGTTTCTCCAGGACGTCTTTTATTCGGAGAGCTACAGATTCTTGACCACCCATAATGGACAAGACGAGTATCACTATGTTAGTTGCCTTTCTACAAGAATTAACGATAACATAGATCACGCTAACTACGGGCGTGCAGTATGCAAACTGGGACTTCTGCAATATCGCTAATATCATGGCAATCGGCGTGTTTACTGACAATCAAACGATGTACAACTACGGTAAAAACTATTTCCTCAACGGAGACGGACGCGGAGCGATCAACAACTTCATCTACAAGAACTATACCGAGTCTGGTAGTGGTAAAATTCTCTCACAAGGCCAAGAGGCTGGGAGAGACCAGGGCCACGCGACTCTGGACATTTCTCTACTCGGGGTCATTATGCAACAGGGCTACAACCAAGGAGATGACCTGTTTGCCACATTGGGAGAAGCTGGGCTTCATGCGTGAGTAAGCCCATGTGAACCGTATGAGCGGTAACTGATATGAATCAAGCTCCGAGTATGTCTCTAAGTACAACGTTGGGTACGACGTGCCGTATACTCTGTACGAGAGTTACCAAGGCAATCAGACTGTCATATCAGCGAATAGCAGATACACCCATCGCCCAGGCTTTGAGCTTGTCTATGCACACTACAACGACATCAAACACGCCAACGCTTCCTGGACCAAGATGTATCGCGACCAAACCAATGGGAATTCTACCGCCGGGGTGGAAGGCGGGGGCGGTAACTATGGTCCTAACAGTGGAGGCTTTGACGTTCTTGGATATGGCACCCTCCTCTATCGCCTGTCGGCTTGAAGTTTTGCTCCGGTACTTGAATATTATAAGACTGAAGGGTGAAGCGACGAATCAGCTGTTTCAGGATAGTATGAAAGGAATTGAGTGTCAAATTGCGCTTGGCAACCATAAGCTCTCACCCACAAGTCTTAATCACGAATGACATGCCTGAATGATTGCTTGAAATAAAGATCTATCTACATTATGAGGGAAATCGACGATAAAGGGTTGGTTGACTTTTCATGAAAGACGTATAAATTGAGCATCTCCAGTGGACAGTCAGTAGCTCAGCAAATCGGACTGGGCATGATGAGAATTGACGAGGTAGAGCTTCGGCCGTGTGGGTGTCACCCGGATAATCTCAGCTAAAACAACGGCATAGAGTACAGAGTCAGGGCGGCCCAAGTCTTTTATAATCTCAACGCACTCCCCAGGTGCTCAACAACATGCTAAAGAGGTCCTCATGAACTTGGCGCTTTTGAGAACTATCGTAGTGAACGTATGATTGATGTATAACGGCGTAGTATTCACCAGATAATACTATATAACGACATTTATAGAATGGAGAAGGTCCCAACTCGTTCTGCCCCTGAGACCACTTCACCACTACTATATCTCTTCCCAGTAGCTTCCCCACCAATCCCTCAGAAGTCGTACCTAAAATCGGGATTCTCCTTGTCTGTCAAGTCTGCAAAAGCATTCAGGTGCCCCAACTGGTCACCATTCTTCTTGTTGCTGTCATCAGCCGCATGAGACGCTTCCAGAGCCGCCTTTCTCTTGTTGGCATTACGACCGACCAACAAGAGCCGGAGGATGACAAGGAATATGCTGAAGAGAACGTAAAGACAGAAATGCGCTGTAAACCCCTTCTCATAGCGAGGCGAATCGGACTTTTGGAAGATCTTGGGAACATCAGTAAATATCTTAAAGCATCTGCGGAGTGACATACCTGTGGGGCGGTCATGTTACCAGCAGCCCAAGCCACGAAGGTGATGGCTAGCGTGGTAGACTTCTTTGTCTGGCCGGCAATGTTGCGAGAGATGAGGGAAAAGATCAGGTTTCCCTCTGCGAGATAGAATTGCGTGCAGTAAAAGGCGATGAGGAGGCCGACGCGGTTCGAGGATTAGTCGTTGACAGCTGCCGTTTGGGGGGGTAGATGTGGAGCAAAGATTTCTCTTGTTGGAGTCGCCATCTTGAAGATCAGGGGTATTTGTGGTGTTGAGCTAACCTTTCTTGGCCGACGGATTGGAGGCACCATCTTATATACCTCCAAGGGCGGCCAAAGAGTCATAATCTAGGTTTTCCTCTTTTTAGCCTTTAGCTGTAGCAATTGGTTAGTCATTTGGTATAATGTCTAAGTTGTAAGCTAGATGTGTTATTTGCAGTTGAGACTTGTGGCTGAGAGCTTAATCCAGCGGACAGAACTTAGCGGTTCGAGGATGTTGGAGGGATGCTGTAGATAATAGCAGTTCCAATGATGGGAGGGCTGATATATGTGTTAGCACTCATGTCCTTTGATCAGATTCTTCTGGGTAGCTTACATTGTCCATGCGTGCATCACCCATGCAGTTTGCCCTGTGGCTGTTGCGAGTGTGGCGCTCCCGACCATGACGATGATTGTCACGGCACCCTGGGCGATGTTAAGAAGCTGGGTCTGAAGATAGGTGAATCCGAAGGAGGATATGATAAGATTGGAGAAGACACCCAGACCGCCGATGATCAGACTCGAGGTGAGTTGGAGCATAACATAGCACCAGACGATGGGATCAGTGGCTGCTTCGATGGCCTGATACCTTTTGTAAGACTTGTTCTGGATGCCAGTCTCGTTGGCACGAACTCGCTCAACCATGAGTCGCTTCTGGTCTTCGTTAAAACACTTTGCTTTCATTGGAGAATCAGGCAGCCACCAGCCAATAAATAAGCCCCATACACAGGTAAGTAGTCCAAGAACGAGGAAGAGTAGTTGCCAAGGGAATATGACTCCATCCTTGTAGTGAGACACTCCCCATGCAATTATTCCACCAACCTAGAGGTGCTTAGGTCAGTCCATGATATCTTGATGTTATGGTTACAGGGGCCTTTCATACCATGAGCTGAACTCCAGTCATACAGTACCAGAGGGACGTCAAGATGCTTTGCTCTCGCTTTGTGTACCACATACTCGTCCTATAACACATTAGAGGAGGTGAAAAAAGTACTGGATACCCATGACTTACATGATGATGAAGGCCGGCTGAACGCATGACTCAAACACACCCAGAAGGAAGCGAACTACCATGAGGCTTGCAAAGTTCTTAGCAGCCGCAGAACAGGCAATCACAACGCCCCAGCAGAAGACATTGGTCGCCAAGTACTTAGCAACCGGTAGCTTTTGGAGCAAGAAATTGGTGGGATATTCACCAACAAGAACTCCCATGTAAAGGATTGTTCCTAGCCATCTGAAAGTCCAAGTGGTCAGTACCTTGAATGAGCCATGTCGTGTCATCGTCCCCATTACCACAAAAGAACGGACGGCCTAACTTACGAGAACTGTTGTCCGTGGAGATTGGCGTCTTCCTGGATGCCCATTACAGACGAAAAGCCAAGCGTGCCCTTATCCAGGGACTGACAAAAGTATGTTCCGAGCATACAAGCCAGGATGCGCCTGTTGACAGTCCAGAATAGCTCCTTGTTCGTCTTGTCGTCAATTTCGACCGGGGTATCTTGGACGTAATTAGCAGTCTAGAATTGAGAGGTTAGTACATCGGCTACGTAAGCATTGGGGACGTTCTACAGTACCTCAAGATCTGCGGCTGCGGCCTTTTGATCGTAGTGAACAGTTGCCTCAGCAGGAGTGATAGAATCACTATGCTGTACTTCGACTGCTTTAACCATGACGGGCCTTGGACTTTGATAAATGATAAGATATGGCGAGAATCGGCTCAATTGATATGTGGTGACTCTAAGCACGCAGTGATGAGCGATAGTGATCGACGGAGGCAGGAAGACTTCATTTAACTACGGCTCGGGGCTGCTGCAGCCCCGGTACAGTTACAACACATACCACAAGTGACAAAAAGGGAGTTACGGCGGGGAAGCTTAAAGGCGGAGGACGGGGGATCTATCGGGCCTGCGCCCGATACCCCCACAAGCGATACCGTCTTATGGCCCGTAAGTAGTTTTTTAATGAGTTGTGTTATTTGAACAAATAAAAACCTCTATTTGCATAACATATACTTAAGAACTTGGTGTAAAAAGCGATATAATTAAAGTTACTACACTGTATAAGCACTATATAAGCACTATATATAACTAACTTATCCCTATTAAAAATAGCTATAATTAAGATATTAAATTAGGGTTAGTTTTTTAAGATATTTAACTATTAAAATAGCTTTATTTTTTAATAAAATTAGAGCTAGGTCTTAGGGCTGCTATTAAAGCTTAAAATATAGTAGTTATTTCCCTTATATATTAAGGTATCTTTTACCTAATTAGGTTTAGCTTGTTTATGCAAGTAGAGGTTTTTGTTTATTTAAATAACACCACAATTACCCCGCCCCCATTTAAAGCAGCTTAGTTAGATGTTTTGGGGCGAATTCTCAGAGCTATTTCCGCCGTACACATTAGATGATTCTCTGGAAAGGGTTTAAACAACAACCTAGGCAATTCAATTAACTATCTAACCATAGCTTTATGCCTTTGACTACTGTACTATTTTTGAAATGCTGCAGTGAGCTTTATACCACCCTCTTGGACGTTTCCTACAGTAGATGTGAAGCCGCTAGTTTTAACATCCTCACTCATATGAACTTTGGCGTCAACCTCTGTGGCCTTACATCCAGCTGCGACTCCCAGGATGTGTTCAATGTCTTCCTCGTATCCTTCTTCCGATGCTTTCCAAGAAACAAAGTCATCAGGACAAATAAGCACAGCATCTCTGCCCCAAATCTTTCGCGCGGCAGTTTCTTGCGGAAGGTGAACAGGCTTCAACTGAATACCGATATGCTTGGCAGTCTTCATAAACCGGGCAGCCCATTTACCATACTGGGAGAAGTCAACTAAAGTGAAGCCTTGTCCAAAACGATCGAAGATACTGGTTTTTCCATCGCTAAGAAAAAGATGCGGGGCACGTGCACCAGGCCACGTCGACGGGATATAGTTGCGATGGCTCCATTGAGGCTCTTTGCTGGCATCTCCTGGCCTCAAAATGGTGGGTGAGTTTCTGTATCGGTCCCTCATCTCAATTCCGTGGTCTTGGTTCTCGCCTGCATGCTCTTGAACATGACGATGGATTCTTTCTTTGAGCTCCTTCGCCTGTGTCGATCGTGAAAGGATCAACTCTGGGCCAGCTTCTGCGACCCATCCGACATAGCCCTGATGGACCTTGAAGTGTACTCCAGAGCGTTCAATGTTTTGAATGGCTATAGGCTTTCTCTCCATCTCGTACGACCGTAGTAGATGGCTTCCGCCGCCACCATTGATGACAGCAGCGAGTTTCCAACCCAGATCGAAACTATCTCCGACAGCAGTATTCATACCGTAGCCCCCCGTCGGAATGTTTTGGTGTGCTGAGTCGCCGGCTTAGAAGACTCGTAGCGATTTTGAGGCAAATTAATCCGCAACAGCGATACTTGGGCGCCAACAACTAGATACCAATATCTCGTCCACAGTTACAGGGCAAGGATCTCCGGAACCCCCGAGTACTTGGGTGATGACCTTTTCTGGGTCTAGTGATTTCCAGTCCGTGTCTAGAGAAATTGGGAGATGCTTAGCCGGGAATTTCCAACTTCCCGAAGCTTCAGGGGGTCAATTTTGCTACGCAAAGTCGTTCGATGGATTTGCACCTATTAGTCTAAGTATTTGCAGTCCGGACATAATCCCTGACCCCCAGTCTCTATGTCTGAAAACAATAGTGAATGGACAGACTGTGCAAGAAACAAGCACAGGTAACATGATCTGGTCGGTTCGAGAGCTGATTGCTCATTTAAGCCGTGGTACGACTATTCGTCGTGGAACCGTTATTATAACAGGCACACCTTCTGGGGTAGGATATTTTAGGAATAGCTTTCTTAAAGATGGTGATACTGTAGAGGTGGAGATATATGGGATGTTAAAGGTTATGAACAAGGTGGTCTTTTTGTCCTAGTTGGTCGACTAAAACAAAAGCATTACGGTTACGAGTATTAGACCTCCTCTTTTTACATCAACTCAATGCTCTTTTAACTGGCTTTGATAATTCAAAATCTCTCTAACTGTACTCAATCTATGCTAGTGACCTCAATGCATTCATTTCCAATAGCTTGTTACCAAACAGGACAAAGAAGTAATCAGCATACACAAGCCCATGATCAGCCCAACGACGAGGAGCAAACTCGAAATTATTGATAGTCGCTCCGTTGAGGATGGTGTCTCCGAGCCCTACAGCTGTCTCTACACACTTTACTACAGTGGCACGGCCATTTTCCACTGTAGGAATCGTCCCCATGTCCTGTTTCTGACTAGCGGCAGGGTTCAAGTGTCTCTCGCAAACAGCATCTACTATCCGTAGGGCATGGCCGAGATACGGAGATTCCTCGGAGCGATTCTGTAAGGATTGGTGGATGAGCAGCATACCGTAAGCAGCGACCACAGCTGCGCTTGTATCCGGGGGTTGCTTGGTGGCACCAGGCTCGTCTTGTGCGTCAAAGTCCCAGGGCGGAACATGGGTGTCGGGTAATCTTCTCAAGAAGTAGTCGGCACAGTTCTTGGCCGTGTCAAGAAACGAGCTCTCGCCACTCCATTCATAAGATTTTGCAAACCCTGCGATTGTCCACGCCTGACCTCGCGACCAGCACGATGTATGGCTGTAGCCCTGGTTTGTGAGACGTTCTTTGAGAGTGCCAGTCGAAGGGTCGAAGTTGGCGACGTGGTAGCTTGACCAGTCTTCGCGAATAAGGTACTCTTTCGATGTGCGAGCATGGGCCATGGCAATGTCGGAGAACCGAGCTGAATCGGCTTGGGAAGAGGCCTCAGATGCCGCCCAGAAGAGAAGGTCGAGGTTCATCATGTTATCCTGTCGAGTAAGCAATGCTAGTCTAATAAAGAGGAGTCTCTTATGGGATATTAAACTTACAATAATGACGAGAAAGTCCTTGCTAGGGTCTGTAAAGGAATAAACCTTTGTTTGACACACATCCCACGATCGCATGCAGCCGACCTTTTCCGAGAATCGGTCTGCTAGGGTATTGGCGGCCGTCATTAATGTGTTGAATGCTTTTGGGTCACGGTGGAGATCCCACTGCAAACGAGCCCAAGGGCAAATCATGAACCCCAGATCGTGCGTGCCCATGAGAGATCCGTTTTGGTGAAGACTCTCCGTCCACCACGTAGAGGCATATCTATCAATCGCTCGTCAGCAACCTGTGTCGATCACAGATGGGTCAGTGGGAAGTACTCAAGTTGAAGCATGTGAGGAAAGTCTGGCTTTGGCCGTGAAAGACCAAGAAGTCGCAGCTCAGTTTGGAATTTCTTTCGGCGCTCCATAATCAGGTAGAGTAACCCGGGAAAGAACCCCGATGTCCAGAACGAAGCATCTCTGTAGACATACTCCGTGCTTCCTGGTTTGGTATACTCCGGAAACCAAGTTGGCGGCTCTGGCTGGTTTGAGTGTTAAATTCGCAGGTTCTGCAGCACAATTTGCAGAGGACATACCATGTTGAGACTTCTCTCAGCTACAGCCCATATCTTCATCTCAACAGACGGGGAGAACAAAAGCTCAAGATGCCTGAATTGACTTGATAGCGTTTTCTTCACGTCGGCTTTTGTTCTCTCCGTTCCATTTCTCTTCGCACTATTTGCGTATTGGGTCTCTGACATCTAGAAGAATAATGATCAGCGAGTTTCCCAATGCTCAATGGAGCAATGGCGCGTACCGGAAGCTTGCGTTTCGTCGCCAATATCTGGCCAGGCTGCATCGTTTCTGGGAGCTTCATCGTTGAGAGCTAGGCACAGCAGGAATCAAGGTAGCAGGTTCTGAAGAAAACAATAAGTTGTTTATTGTAGAAAGGTTCTTTTTGTCAAGAGAATAACCAATTTTGTCTTAAAGAATGCTTACTTAGTGGATAAGTGAAGAAGCATGAATCTCTAACGTGAACCGGAGAAGATGTCGGATGTCATCCCGTAAGCGTAGGTAAGACTCAATGGCTATGCCCTTATCCACAAGACCCACGGGAGCTCTTTCTCACGTTTTAAGTGCTCAATGAACTTATTGCAGCTTGATCTGCACAGCGAGGCCCGGTGTGTTGGTCAGACTTGCTGTCGGAAAAGGTTTCGGGATTCCCCCGTCGATTCGCACATCAAGCTGCAAAGATGTATGCCAGCTCTATCATGTGTACCAAGACCACTAGACCACCTTAATACTGCCATGCGTAATCGGGGCGCGAAAGAGACCACAAACCCACATCGGCGCCTGTGTCCGCCACTTGTATTATTAGATACAGTCGTGGTAGACAACCCCAACTTTATCCCGGGACCGCGCTGGTTATTTTAAGGCACCAGACTCTGATTTTTATTCAGAAAGAATCTAAATACCAACCATGCATTTCTTCATTTGCCTTCTTTGCAGTTGGGGCGTCTTGTTCCAAACAGTGGTTCAAGCCATCTGGAACCCCATTATCCGCGGGTGGAACCCAGATCCTGCGATCCTGACCGTGGGCGACGATTACTACATTGCCGCTTCTTCGTTTGAGTACTGGCCAGATATTCCAATTTACCATAGTAAAGTCCCAATCCATCCTTCAATTGAGCAAGGTTTGCTGATTTAGTTCAAGGCAAGGATCTGTCCAATTGGACGCTCAAGTCTCATGCCTTGACACGACCAGATCAACTGCAACTCTATGGGACGCCCACTGGAGCAGGTAAAGAACACGGTCTAATCCCACTTTCTGACAAGATATCTGATCACTATGCACAGGGGCCTGGGCGCCAAGTCTCTCTTTTATCGATGGAAAGTTCTGGCTTTCTGCAATGACACGATGGACCTATGATCCCGTGGCCCGTGTATGGCCTCGTGTCTGGTTCATCTCTTCAGAAGACCTCGTTAAATGGTCTGATCCTGTATGGGCCGAGCCATGGGGCATCGACCCTGAGCTTTTCCAGGACCCTGTGACCAAGAAGACCTACCTCAACCTCATGGCCCCTAACAACAATAAAGATCGACTCTGGGGTATTGCCCAGTGTGGGGTGTCTCTGACATCTGGAAACTGCGTAGGGCGTTATGTCAGTCTGTGGAATGGGACCTTGCCTCACAATTCGACAGCCAGGCCCGAAGGACCCAAGATGTATTTCAAGGACGGTTGGTATTATCTCCTAATCGCTGAAGGTAAGTATGCTTGAGACTTTCTCGAATAAATATTAACATTAATGCTCCCTAGGCGGTACGGATCAGCTGCATCGATCAACCATCGCAAGAAGCAAGACCCCGTCTGGTCCTTTTGTCGCCGGGCCACACAACCCTCTGCTATACAATGGGCAATGGGGCTTTGACAATCTTACCGTGCAGTCCACTGGGCATGCCACCCTAACAAAGACAAACAACGGGCTATGGTATGTCACGTTTTTAGCTCGCCGCAACATCAACGGATCATCTCCTCTTGGTACCTTCACCTCATCAATCAGTTGTCAAGTGATTCCTAACCGCGACAAGGCCGAGAAACATTCATGGTCATTGTTGACTGGAAGGATGAGTGGCCTATCTTCAATCAAGGCGGTCCTGTTCTGCTCAGCAAGCAAATAAAGCCAGAGGTTGGCCCAAGACCTGTTCCTCGACAATGGGTCGACGACCTTTCTCACGATCAACTCGACTCATCATGGTATCAACTTCGGGTACCGTATACCAAAAATTATAAGTTACAGAGAGGGAAACTAGTGCTGAAACCCAATGTCTTTGGTCTCACTGACCGTGATACCCCAGCAGCTTTGCTACGTAAGCAGAAGTCACTCAACATGACGTTTACAGCCGAGCTCTCCAGCTTCAAGGGAAATCTAGGTCCAAGAACCAAGACTGGGATCTCTTCTTATCTTTCCGAATTTCAGCATCAAGATGTCGGTATTCGAGGTTGTGTCAATGCTACCGGTATTTGTCCCTATACGGAACTCAATAAGAATGGCACCCAGGAGGTGAGTTGCCATTTTCAATATGCGCAAGTCCATTGCTAATTACGACAGTATTGGCAAACTCCACTCAACCAATCGAGCGGGCTTGCTGATAGTCTCAGCTTACACATCAAGGCTGAACCCCTCAAATACCGACTTGGTTACAGTTTCGGAAAGGAAGCTCCAGTCTACGTGACGTCAATCACGTCATCCTGGCAAGCTTTTGCTCCGCCAAATTGGTTTGTGTTTTCGGGCGCATCTTGGGCGATATTTGCGACTGGCGATGGAGAGCCCTGGCCTCACAATGGACCGCAAGTCGGATTCAACGAGGTCAGGGAGACTTTTCACGAGGAGAACATTCCTGATTACGATCGATGGTAGAGGTAATAGGCCAAAGCTGCTGGTAATTTATCTTTATGTCTAAAACCCTCTTTCTTCTTTTCCTAATTAGGGATCTTTTGCCTTGAGTTGTCTAATTGCAACTACTAGATGGGTGGTGATTAGCCAAGTGCACTCACAAGCTTGTCATGCTTCGGAGCTATAATTAGCAAAGTGAAGCTAACCGAGGTAAGACCGGTTTATCTCACTATCTTAGTGCGACTTTTAATAAGCAAGCTGCAATAAGATAAACCTGGACACAATAATGTTACCTGCAGATTCCCCGAAATATCTATAGTTTATCTTATCTTTATAGTTAGATTGTTCTAACTATAGACAGTATTTACTTACGTCTATATTATAAGTTAAACTATTAAAAACTTAAAGTTAAACTTATAATAGAAGTTATCTTTAGATAGTTTAGTTAATATACACTACGCTTTATATAAAGTGTTTTTAGCAGAAGTAGTTTATTAGTCCTATTTTATAATAGAATAATTTAGATAAATTACAACAATACCCTATACTATCCTGATCATGACCTGGGGCGGATTAAATGATGGCCCTACTCCGACGACCCCGCTTTTCTGTTTCCTACTCATCTAAGCGACCCAATTATACTTAAGGACAGCCTCCACTGAAGACATGGATCACTAAGACCATCGAGCTTAGCCCAAGCACACGCATTTACAGATTTATTGTTGTGGTAAAGAGAAGGTGATTATTAAAGCACTTTCGAGATGAACAGTAACTCAAATTTAAAGCAAGCAGTAGAAGGACCTGACTACCATAGATCTGTAGGATGCAACAGATGTTAATGCTATGAGGAGATTAAGCGATTGTCGGGCTCATCTCCGAGACTTGTCCCGACCCCGACACCCAATGAGATCATACAGACTCTTCTCCACGAAAACTAAGCTCAATCAGCAAGGGGTGACGTGACTCGACATGCCCCATGGGGCCCCCCTGAGAAGCGGAAGCGCACCAGCAAAGACGATCCCCAAGGACCTTCGTGTTCTCTATGTCGCAGGAGAAAAGCAAAGTGCTCAAGAGACCAACCATGCGGCACCTGTATCAAGCTTGGTAAACCTCGCTCATCCCTCAGACTCAACTCGACTGACTTGTTGAAGGTGCCGAATGCATATACGACCAGGAAAAGTCAAAGCCGGGCATGCGAGCGGGGGCTATTGAGACATTGACTCAGCGTGTAGGTAGGCAGTAAAGAAACTTCGCATACTCAATCCTTGTAGCTGACCTACTTGCTGATAGCGACGCTGGAAAACATGTTTGTTGGCCAAGGCGTTCTCTGGCAGCAGATCTGGAACAGCATAAAGCAACCAAACAACCAGCAGTACGGGCAAACCCCGGATTCCCATCCAGATATTTCGATCCAGCAGATGTCATCTGATGTCCGAAGACATCTCACTGAATTGCCGTTATCAGAAATCTGCCCACAAGTGGTAGTAGAAGGAACACAACAAGAAAGCACATTCGATGCAGCAAATACACACCAGCCGAAAAATACCCCCAGTCCTCAACACCAAATTAGCCTGGGTACCCTCCCTCCGGACGATCTAGTAGACTCCATGGTCAACATATACTTCAATCAGATACATCCTTGGATACCGATGTTACATGAGCCGACATTTCGAGGGCTGCTCTCTAATCCTTCGGGAAGAACGCAAGTATCGACAATACTGCACGCTATAGTGTCTCTCTGTATACGATTCTCAGATGATCCAAGGCTACAGAATGCTCCAGAACTCCGGGCTCAGTATTCGACTAGCTGCCGCCAGACAGTCATACTTGCGAGTATGGAATCCTTTTCGGTCGAGAACTTGCAAGCAATGACTATCTGTGCCTTTGACATCATTGGTAGCGGCAGAGGTCCCTCGGCATGGTCTATAGTCGGCAGCATGTCGAGGACAGTCGAACAACTGCGTCTCAGCATTGAGGAAGAGGAGACCCAGTCACATCAGTCCAGGTCAAAGGCTCTAATAGAGAGGGTGGCATTTCTCCCCCCGGCTTCAACGTGGGCTGAAGTAGAAGAGCGGCGACGCATCTTCTGGAATGTCTTTCTCATGGACCGCTTCTGCAGTATCTGTACTGGCTGGAACCTCTCATTGACCAGTGCTGATGTCACGAGGAGGCTGCCTTGCGAGGGTACCATATGGGAGACTGGGGAACCAAGCCAGACTCCTACTCCGTATTTTGGAATCTCAACTCGGTCCCACGACCGCGAGAAGGATTATTTGCCAGCCACTCGCGATACTGAAGATGGTCAAGCTTCTCTTGGTGGCTTTGCCTTTTGCATAGAGGCAACGGAGAGTCTGAGCCTTGTCACGTCGTTCTTTCTCCAATACCGAGTTGATTTCAAGGAGGTCCACGAAGTTCAGAGGTGGCTTATGAGATTTAAGCAGTTGGACTTGCGGCTCGTACAGTATATATTCCCTTCACGTATATAAACATTAAAAAGGTTGAGCTGATCAGACCAGGTGGAAGTTCTTTCTCCCCGAGAAATGGCGCAAGGCTTGCCAATTCAACAATGACGGCAACTTGGATCCCAATCTAGTCCTTGCGCATATAGCACACAATACTGCTGTTGTCCTCCTACACCAGGGCTTAGCTTATCCACCAGCAGAATGGCAATCCCTTCCTGTCAGACTGCCGTCATCTTCTAGCGCAGAAACCTGTCAGGTCGCGGCTGACGAGGTTGCCACGATCGCAGAGCAGTTCCTTGGTCACTCATATGTACTCATCAGTCCGCAGTTTTCTTTTTGTCTTTTCGTGTGCGGAAAGATGCTGCTGACCCACGCCGCATATTACCAGTCCACTCTCACTTCATCTTTTGACTCCATCATAGCGAGCCTCGAGGAGATATCTCGTAGGTGGAATGGGGAACAACCTCCAGCACGAGCAAACTTGGCTTCTAAATTCTGCTCGCGCCTCAAGAAGGCTCGTATCGAAGGCTCCGGGGCGGTTGATATCCGGGAAGCGTTTTCCGAGAAGCAGGATGGTGTTGCATCGTCGAGGAGTGCGCATGTCAACTTTCGTAACACAGGGCCTCAAAGGATGAGCAATTCAACTGAAGCAACAGTCCCAGGCGCATTAAATGGAGAAATTGGGATCAATGGCACTCAGACGGAGTCGCCCGAGAGCATTTCTCTAGCTTTCCCGCCACTTCCAATGTCATTTCAGCTGGGTAGCGCTACTCACGATTCAATATTTGTCGCGCCAGCAAAGACGAGTAATGACATGGGAGAAGTGGTTGGAACGGATATGAATATGGCAGGGAATTGCCTCGACTTGTACAATCTCTCAGAGCAAACATTTCTTCCATCAGAACGTGTTAGTATGCTGAGTCGCTCGTACATTGGAGACTGATGCAACAATGGATATAAGCTTTGACTGTAAGGAATAGCGCAGGTGTCTCATCAGGGAATGAGTTGATCTGCTCTTCTGTTTGTCTTGCCCTAAAGCTGAGTCCTTACATGCAGTGACATCGATAGATGGCTTGTGTGGAGCCAATGGAAGGATGAAGACTTGCAGAATTGTCTCAGAAGTGTGGTCGTGTTAATGGTTGTTCAGCTTGACGCTCCCCTCTTGCACTATTAAATGCAAGACTGACCCAGACTCCAGAGTCCAGACCTTGCAGGAAGGTCTCAGCCCAACAGGGTTTGACATATGAGATGGCAATGTGCAGCTTGAATTTCACCACCGTTTTATATTCTCATGAATAAGGTTGCTATCTTCTGAGCATTTATTAAAATATTGATTCACACTAACAATAACAATTTCCTTATGCTGGCAGCAGCAGCCAGCCACTTTGTAGTATACCAATCAACACAAATACTGGGTACCCTCCACCGCAATTGAGGCTTAAAACCCTGGGAGCCTCATTTGTGATAAGACAAAACGCCAATGCATCTTGCGTCAGCACTAACGGGAATGTGTCGCTCAGGTGTGGCATGATTCCTTTTTCAGTCGGCCATCACATTCACCTTCTCCATTGTGAATGCATCCGTTATACCCGGTCCCCTTCCAGGATCAAATCTGCTCAACGCAGGGGTTTGCCTGCAACCCTACCACATACACTACTTATAGCTCTCTTCTCTTGTGCCTGAAATATCAACTTGAGATCATCCTGTGAGCCTGGGTCAACGTTGCAATTCTTTGAGACACAATCATCGGGCCTTCCCTATTATTGATACTACCATGGATGCTCCATCAAAGCTCTCATGGATAGGTCTATTCCTCCTCCTCCTTTGGCTCCATGCCGATGCTTCCTTTGGACAAAATGATCCAGTCAAGAACTTTTGTCGGAGGTGGGGTCACCAATCAGCCGTAGTTGATCGCAGGCTGTACATTGATGGAGGTTTGATCAACTATGGAGGAGCGGCAACAAATAACCAGACCAGTCAGTATGAATCACCTGGTTAATGCTTAAGTTTTATTAACATAATCGCAGACACCTTCTTTTCATACAATGACCTCGACGCCGTATCCAGCGGGGGAATGCCCCCATTCTATGCCAACCTTTCCAAGAACGACACGATTCCAAGCGTCAATGGCGGCATTTTATGGGAAGACTCGATCAACAAGAGACTGTATTTATACGGCGGCGAATACCAGAGCGCATCCCCTCAGCCGTTCAACTTCTACAGCTACGATATTCTTTACAACGAGTGGTTGTCGTTCGGATCACCCCCACAGGAAGTTCAAGCGGCCAGCTATGGAGCTGGCGTTTCAATCCCGTCGAGAGGAGAAGCGTACTTCTATGGCGGGTGGCTTAGCAATGCATCTGTTCAAGGCTGGTCAGGCCCGCCTGCAGCTTCGAATGGATTGATCAAGTACGAAATGGATTCGAATACCTGGAGCAACGACACGGGGCCAGATGATACAGGACGAGCAGAGGGAACCATGGTATACCTCCCAGTTGGAGATGGCGGCATGCTGGTGTATTTTGGTGGAGCTCAAGACTTGTATGGGAATGGAACCTTGACACCGCAGCCCTTGGACGAAATCTTCTTATACGATGTCGCGAATGCGAAGTGGTATACTCAAAAAACATCCGGCAACACTCCTGGCAACAGACGTCGCTTTTGTGGTGGCGCGACATGGGCCAAGGATCATTCAAGCTACAACATGTAAGTTCAAGTGGCGATGCCTTAGTATACAGTGGCTAAGTCTATCACAGTTACATCTACGGAGGCGGCGGGTTTGAGCCCGATACAATAGGCTTCGATGATATCTACATCCTCACAATACCAAGCTTCCAGTGGATTCGGGGTCCGTACCCAACCTACCGCAACGGCACCGGTTCATACCCAAAGAGCATGATGAGCTGCAACGTGATTGACAACGCCCAAATGCTCGTGATTGGCGGTACTTACTCCAACGCTACTCAGAAAGTCTGCGACGTGCCGACCATTCAAGGCGCACATAACATGAATCTGGGCAAGCAGAACAAGGAAGATGCAATCTGGGCGTTATACCAGCCCAGTTTGACGACGTACGTTGTGCCCATGGACATTCGAACGGCTGTTGGCGGCAGCAGTACTGGCGGTGCCACAAAGACAACGCCCGTCAGCGGATTTGACGCTCCAGACCTGGCTGTGCAAATGGAACGCACAGCGGCGTCGGGGACAAGGACAGCGACTCGTGCAACTGAGACAAGCACCAAAAAGGCAGCGCCCGCGACTCACACCAGCAAGCCATCTTCAGGACTCGGTACTGGAGCCATAGCAGGGATCGCTGTGGGAAGCGCTGTGGCGTTTATCCTTGCTCTGGCAGGATGCGGTCTTCTCATCTACCGTCGTCGGAAGCATTACAGCCAAAGTCACGGCGTGGCGGCGCCACCACCTCGGAATGATATGACCATGACTGGGCCACCGGCAGCTGGTGGCTGGGATGTGCATAACCAGGTGTCACCCCTCGCAGGAGCTCCGTCTTATGGCGGAGGACATACGTGGCCTGCACATCCCCCGTCTGAGCTGACAAGTGAGACACGATCGCCTGACATGCACTCCAGAATGAGCCCCAAGAATGAATTCCACGTTGCTCATTCTGGTGAGGGTAATACACCTGCTGAATTGGCAGGAGAGGGAAATATGCATGACTATCATGAAGGACTGTCGCCCATGTCTGGGACTTCTCCCTCTCCCCATAATAACTGGACCGAAAGATACTAAGAGAGATAATTGTATTAATTAAGATTTATGTTATTAAATCCTACTTCTAAGAAGGTATAATTTAGTTTTATATTTATTATATAAATAGCTTCAAAACTGTCTAACTTATCCTTCTTAATATTAAATTTTAGTTTTCCCTTACTGTGCTTATATTAATAAAGTATTATATCTTTATAACTATTTATAGAAAAGCTATTATATATAGTTCTAAATAACTCTGTTATGGAGTGAAAGCTTGATCAAACGACTGAAGTTAGAATCGACAATATTGCCCATGCTTCCTCCATATAGCGCAAGCTCAAAGGACCTTGCCAATCTCATGGTCCAACCAACCCTCCTGGAATATGGGGCAATGCCTGTTAGCTTATCTTTATCGATAAGGATTTGGCTTCTTCTGACGTGATTACTCACGTGCTCTCTATTAGCCGAAACACCCATTTACCCCTCTGAGTTACATTTTTACAATTACCAATCTTACACTATAGGCGTATTGCTTGAAGTATTCTGATATGGGCTTTTTGAATACCTTTTATGCCATTTCCAGGCCTCTCGGATTTATCTGGATATCTATTAAAGGTTATACAATTGGTCCCTTTTTTTTTTCATAAAGAAAAACAGTATATTGACACGATGAACAGTGCACTATAACATCGTAATACAGGCTTTCAGAAAGAATGGCATATCTTCTCTTGTGAGACTTCAAAACATAAGGGAACAAGCTGCGGCGAATGTCTTTATCCCACTTTGTTAGTTAATTAACTTAGGTGCCTATTGGGCTCATTCATTGACATTGGATAGCTGAGGGTTTTATCGCCTTCGAGAATACCACAGTGGTTCCTGCCTTGCTTTCATCAGCCCATGGCAAGGTACTTGAGCTTGGCCCTGGGCCAGGTAACCAAATTCAACGGTTTGACCAGTCAAAGGTCGATTTCATATACGCTATCGAGCCTAACGCGAATTACGAACATACTCTGGCGTCTAAAGTTGAAAAATATGGGCTGACAGAAAAGTACAAATTGGTTACCTGCGGCCTTGAAGACAGCGACATTCTGAGACGCGAAGGAATTACTGAGGGCTGTATGGATACAGTGCTTAGTATTCAGGTCCTGTGTGCAGTAGAAGATGCCAAAAGCGCAGCAAAGGAAGCATACAGTTTGTTAAAGCCAGGAGGATGTTTTATATTTTGGGAACATGGGAAGAGCAAGGATACCCTCATGGGCTTGATCCAAGGTAGGTCTCAGCAGGATATTACCCCCCCAAAGCACACAAGTTCCTTGTACCCATTGCTTCCAGGTATGTCGGCCGATTAGTCGTGCTAATATATTGATAGCGTGCCTAAACCCTTTTTGGGCGGGATTTATTGGTTGCCGTGTTACGAGAGACATCAAGTCGGCCATTTTGGCTGCTGGAGAGTGGGAGAACCCCGAGGACATCGAACAACCGCAGGATGCGTATAACTTCCTACCCAGGGTTTGGGGTGTCCTTATTAAGAAATAAGCTGATATCGAGATACTAAACTCAGTGACCCTCAGATTAATATGATAGCTTTCATTTAGCCTGGGATGGAAATTCTCTAGTAAATAGAGGATGTATAGAAAGCATCAACTATAACAGCCTTTTTGAAAAACAATTAAGACGATAATTTAGTGAGGCTACAGACGGAAAGCGGGGTCTACCTTCTTGTTGTACAAAATATAAGCCCTGTTGCCTTAGGCCCCTATGTAGGGTCCTTACATTTTGTGTAGGCCAATGGCACAGTGGTTTTGTTTAACACTTCTGTCCAGGCTTATGCGCTAGCGCCCATCGGCTAAGCTGTCGGACTGATCCCGAAATCCTCCTACTGAGGTATCACAAACTCATGATAAAGAGTTCTAGTTCCTGACAGAGATTTGCTGCATGAAGATATGTTGACACATACAAGCGTCATGGACGACTTATCCAGTAGACTTGATAACTTTGGCCCTGCTATTCAAGAGTTGATGAAGCTTGGTGGCACGCCAGGCTTGAGTCTCTCAGTCGCGACCAAGAACCAGCCTGTCTATCATGCAAATTACGGCTTTCGAGACCTTCAGAACGAACTTCCTGTCACAGAACAGACGATATTTCCGGTATGTTCGCTCGCAAAAGGCGTGTCAGCCGCGGCCATGGGGATATTGGTCGACGAAGGCATTGCGTCGTGGGAGATGCTTGTCAAAGACGCAACGGCCTCTTTCCATCCAAACGACACTTATCTGTATAATAACACAACACTAGCCGACCTATACAGCCACCGCAGTGGAATGTCATCATGCGGAAATCTGGTTGGTGGTTGTGAGGGTAACATCTTGATCGGCAGAGACGATTGCATGCAGGTCGTTAATCACCAGACTCTAGTCCCCGCTCATCTCGGTTCATTTGCGTACAATAGCACTGCTTATGACGCCTGCGATGAGAGTTTCAGAAGCCTCAGCGGCATGTCGCTGGGCGACTTCCTCCAGCAGCAGGTCTTCGTTGAGCTCGGCTTACGAAGGACCTTTATAAAACCCCCGCCCAGCAACACAGATAACGTGACAAAGTCTTACAACGCGTTGGATAATGGCACGCCATGGTGTATACCAGGACCCAAGCTTGGTGAAGATGGTATCGGCTGCGGCTCTGGTGGACTCTGGTCTTCCGCTGCTGAGTTGATCAAACTCTACACTTGTTTTGTCCAGAGCTTCAACCATGAGTGTCAGACAGGCCAAACCACGACACCAGGCTCCCCTCTGAAGCAGGTATCGAAGATAATGTCTCCTCACGCGACAATGCTCTCGAATGAGAGGGGAGAAGTGTCTTACGGACTGGGATGGGCTCGTGTGCAACTGCCCAACAGCTTGGGACATATTGGTCTGAACGGTCGGCTGATGCCACATGGAATGCCTGTTATCGGGGAAGCAGTAGCTGACGAACTGATATCATATCATCAAGGCACGCTCCCAGGCGCTCTTGCGAGTGTTATACTGATTCCCCGTACGGAAAGCGTTGTGTTGGTCATGGGCAACAGCCTCTCACTTACTGATGTACCTGATTGGGTGTCACAAATGGTACTTGAAGAAATCATCGATGTTCCGATAAAGGATCGTACCGACTTTATTGCATACGCAAAGACGTCTATCGCCATCAACTTGGGATGGTATGGCAGAATCACCCAAGGTCTTGTGCAGGGCCGACCACAAATCATCAAACCTCACAAACCATTGGAGTCTTACATAGGAAAATATGTCGATAAGAGCCGTGTATTCAGCGTCGTGGTTACTGTGGAAGAGGGGGTGATGTTTTGGGCATTCCAGGGACTGGATTCGGAAAGGTACAAGCTGACACATTATGATGGCAACACCTTTACGTGGCTGCAACCACGGAACGACTTGTCGTGCCGCGGCAGATGGGTATTGGGAAATGACAATGATCCTACGTTCTGGAAGGTGGAGTTTGGTGTCGATGAACATGGCACTGTAAACAAGGTGGTCTGGCGCCACGACCCCTCCCTAGATCTCATTGTCTATTCACGATAGTGGGGGATAATGAATTTGATTCTTAACCCGATATGGATCTATGATGTCTTTCATAACTTGCTTATTGATTCTGAGCTACTAAGTATACAGCGTATTCATATGTAATTTGTAAATATTTGTCATGCATCCTAGAATACCCAATCCAGCTCCGGGGAACAATTAAGAGCTGCAATGCTTCAAGAAGGACCGGCGTATGCCTCTCAATCAACACATGCACGCTATTCTATCAGGCCTAATTTTTCACAGGATATGGAACTGTCATGTGATTAATGACGGCCTATCTACCAGGAATCCCGAAACTTGGGCCGCATTCCGAAAGCAAATGATATTCTGAGAAAGTTCAGCTAACCGTATAACCTCTCCCGCATGACGGCTGTTGGGGGACTGTGGTCTCAATTTAGCAGTTTTTGTATTTTGTCCCATGTTAAAAGTCACCAGCACTCTAGGAGAGGCGTCATTGCCAGTATGGCCGACATTGTCAACAGCATTAGAGTAGATGTTATTGAATATGTGTCTCAGGCTCTATGGGTGATAGTTTTGTGTTGTGGGCTTTGCAAAACATTCTAATAGCTGTGGCGGCAACTTTGGACTTCGAGTCATAAAGCGATAGGTCTAACTCTTCCTAATTATGACCTAACAGAAGCTTTAACTCGAAGCAGATGATGTCTATGGAGTCGCAAGAATCGAGTGCTAGTAGGAGCTGCTCCGAAGCTTTCTCCGATCCCCTGCCACTAGTGCAAGACCCAACGCCCCCAGGTTTCCCCGCATTCTACCAATGTCAAAGGCGGAGCTGATTCCGTAATGCCCCAGGACTGGAAATGTGTGTAATTGCTGGTTTTATATATTGGTGATCTGCATCCACGAAGGAACACGCATGAGTCACTAACAGAGTTGTCATTTATAGACCCTTACAAGTTCCATTTCGATCTTGCCAACAGCTTCTATTCCACTTGATCAAGATGAACGACGCCAAAAGAGAAATGGCTGACGTGGAAGAATTCGAAGGCCTTGTCCTTGCCGATGTCATCCCTAAACTGGAGAAATGGTGGTTCCAGTATCCCAACCTTCGGAAGCTGAATTTACTCCTTCTCAGTGCCTTCTTGGCGCAGTTTACTTGTGGATTTGACGGTAGCATGTTGAACGGCATGCAATCTCTGCCTCTCTGGCGGGAAGCATTTGGCGACCCAGTATGTTTCTCTGGGGAAGTAATAGAATCCTCTCGTTTAAGGCACTAACGTGTGGGCTGATAGACAGGTGCGAACCTCGGGACTCTCGTCAATGCGATCAATATCGGTGTTCTTGTATCAGCCCTCTTTTCGTCTCAGCTTTGCCAGATTTTCGGGCGGAAGAAACAATTACGCTCGGCACTTTCTTGATCATTATTGGTTCTGCCCTTCAGGGGGGCGCCCAGAATCTGGGCATGTTCATTGCCGGCCGAATCATCATTGGCTTGGGAACTGGCATTGTCGCCGTGGCCGCTCCTCAGTTGATGACAGAAGTGGCGTACCCGACTCATCGCGGGAAAATGGTGTCTCTATACATGACACAGTGGGTTGTTGTAAGTCCTCACCTTATATCGGGAAAAAAAAAAATCGTGTTGTCATTCATTATCTGTGTTCGCAGCCTAAAGCTTAAACTTATAGGCCGCAGTCATCCCATAGTAAGTCCTCACCTCTTGCGGTAGGGTTCATGCGTAGGCACTGGCCAGGAACGATACTGACATGTTATACCCATCAGGGCTATCTCGTCGCTGCTTGAATAACGTTTGGCACGTTCAAGATGAACTCTTCCTGGAGCTGGAGGCTGCCCAGTCTCTTGCAGGGCGCTCCAGCCATTCTGCAGCTAATTCTTAGCATTTGGGTCCCCGAGTCTCCACGCTGGCTCGTGTACAAGGATCGTCGAGATGAAGCTTTGAGCATCCTTTCTCAGTATCACTCCTGCGGCGACCACGACTCTCGTCTAGTGCGCTTCGAGCTACTTGAGATTGAAGCAACCCTGGAAGAAGAAAAGAAGCACAAGGCGATTCAGTGGTCCGAATCTATCCGCACCAGTGGTAACCGTAAGCGCCTCTGGATCTTACTTTTCATGGGTTTCGCTGCTCAGTTGTCGGGCCTGGGTTTGACCGGCTATTACCTGACCAAGATCTTGAACAGCATTGGCGTGACCAATGCCAACACGCAACTTCTCATCAATGCAATTGCTGCTGTTTGGCAGCTGTGTTGCTCTATTCTCTTTGCTATGCTTATTGATCGAGTTGGCCGACGCGGTCTGATCACCTTTGGAATTACTACCATGTTGGTTGTCTTCATAGTATGGACTATCTGTTCAGCCCTCAACGAGGAACGTCAGTTTTCAGACCGTCCTCTGGCGCTTGCTGTCGTTGCCATGATCTTTCTGTTCCAGGTTGGCTACCAACCATTTGCCATCTCAACAGTGCCCTACGTCGTTGAGTGTTCTCTCTACTCGTTACGCTCGAAGACAGCTATGATCTTCCAGTTCTGTGGCTACTCGCCTAGTTTCTTCACAGGTTACGTCAACCCCGTTGCCTTGGACCGCATCGGCTGGCGTTACTACATCTTTGCATGCGCTGTTCTCAGCGTTGAATGCGTATTTGCTTGGTGGTATCTGCCTGAAACACAGGGCAAGGGTCTTGAGGAGATTGGTCAGATTTTCGACGGCGACGAGCTTCTGACAGGTACGCAGGCCATCACTAAGAAGCGCGAGGAGAAATACCGTGGATTTGATGAGAGTAGTCTTCGTGAGCACAAAGCTCTCAGTGCGAGTCACGTTGAGAAAGGGGAAGAATGATATCTGAGAGGTGGTTATAATAGTCTTCCTGTGCTGTGTAAGCTGCTCTACCTAGTTTCTCAATCTCGCCCGTATATAGCCGCCATGTGCTTTCACAAATATAATATTACCCAAGACAAAGACCATATACAGCCCAATAGTTCCGCGGAAACGTGTATGGGAACCATGTGAATTCATTCGTAAAATCGCGCTTTCCACTCTAAATGATGGTTTCTAGGACGAGTGGCTACTTCGGTGGGAACCCCGGACTGGAGCCGTGTCTAAATCCGGCATCCTCGGCAGCTAGGCACGGGTACTACCGTCATAGAGTCGATCATTGCGGGGTCTCAGGCCATTGGTGACGTGCTAATAGATACTCTTCTAAAAAGCATCTCGTCATGGTGGTTTCCAGTGTCACAATATGTCTCGGGATTTTGACTGCGATTGTTGTCACAGAAATGATTCAAGTCAAGTCCCGGGCCAAGTGCATGAGCTTCTCGACCGTCTCGAATCATTGAAGAGTAAAAGTCACAACTGATGTCATTCTTGCTTTTTCTTGCTTGGCTGCCGTGAGAGGTCATTTTAACATACCCATTGGAGACAGTTCTCCAGCAACTTTAACCGCAGTTATCTCTGGGCATCTCTGGACATTATCTTCTTATGAACTGAAGATCTCTTATGAACTAGTCACAAGTAATAAAGCTTTTGATAGCTAATATTTCGCTGCTGTATCTAAGACTTTAAAGGGTGTTACTGGCGTTTCTCGATTCCATTCCAGCACATTGTTCCCCGCTTACCAGGTTAAGCTATGCCACCTCTCTCGGATACTGCGGCACGGAACTTTTAAATTTAAGCGACGTTACGTTGGTGGGCTTAGACGGCGGCGAGGTTGTTAGTCTCGTCGGGTGATGCAGAGTTTGCGAGCGACGGCAATATGTAACATCAGCCATAATTGCACGTGGAATAGAGTGTCGCTTCCATGCATCAATAACCTCTGTATATACTCCGAAGACTCAAGTCGATAGATAAGGCTTATCAAGCCAATCGGTACTTTTCATCTAGTGCTTACCCTAACAGGGTGATTATTGACCATGTCATCCATACATAAGCAATTCCTTTACTAGGATGTGAATCCTGCTTCGGCAGATAAAACTTTACTTCATCTCAGCCAAAATTCAGAATAATAATCGTCAATGTCTGAGCGTACGGGATTTACAAGCAAAAGCAAGAAGCTTGTTAAGCCCGAAATCCCGAGCTTCGCTTTTAGCTAGCATTTTCACAAACCCCGCGGACATTAAAATAACATCATGTTGAACACGAAGGCAGTGGAACGCGGATCAGTGGATACCTCTTCATTTCAACTCGGCACTCAGGAGGCATTAACACGGCGATAGAGATGGCTACTCACATGAAGTTCTCTCTGATTGGTTGCGGAGAGAATTTCGGTTGATCCCGACGTCGTATGCCGATGCGGATGTATGCGAAAAAGATGAATGATCGACGTGCATCAAACAGGTTTGCACGCTGAGCGCTTTGATGTTACCTCTAGTCTCTTTGAAAGAGGGCTATAAATGAAGGAACAATTCTGCCTATTAAATTCAGAATCTACAAAGGCAAATACCACATCTCAACCATCAAGTCAGCCATCTTAACTATTCTGCACTGCTCTTCTACCCACGCGTCAGCATGGGCGTACTACATACAAACCTACTGGGTGAGCTTAGCCTCGGCTCCGTGTTTGCTCTGTTGGGTATTTCTCTGGTAAGTCCAAGCACCACAGAGCTCTCTTCATTCATCTAATCATATCGCAAAGCTTCTATACCTCGTCGCCAGTTCTGTGTACTACGCTTTCCTTCACCCACTCGCCAAAGTCCCCGGACCGAAGCTGTATGCCATAACCCAGATCCCCTATCTCTACTATCTCAGTAGAGGTGACTGGGTCTTCCACCTCGCAAAGCTGCACGAACAATATGGACCAGCTGTCAGATTCACGCCCAAAGATGTCTCTTTCATCACTGCAGAAGCTTCAAAGAAGATCTATGGCCACAAAGCGGCTGGGCATAAATCATTTGAGAAGGACTTTCGCATGTACCGTCAGAACCGCCCTTGCTCAAGTATCGTTCGTTCCGATCAGGAAGACCACAGACGTATGCGCCGCCTACTCGCACATGCCTTTTCGTCAAAGGCACTTCGTGGTCAAGGCGATGTAGTGGATCACTACGTCGAACTGTTCATGAAAGGCCTCACAGAGCGAGCACAGCGAGGAGAGGAAATCGACATTGTAGCTTGGTATAACTTTGCGTCTTTTGATCTCATCGGCCACCTTGCTCTCGGTCAGCCATTCGGATGTCTCGAGAATGGAAAGTATCATCCTTGGGTCAGCAGAGTCTTCAAGGGTCTCAAGGTTCTTTCTTATACTCAGATCTACGTGCGTCTCGGACTTCAGAACTGGATCTCACTGTTGAGTCCGCCAAGCTTGAGGAAGAGCTATGAAGAGCACATGCAGTTCGCAGAGCACGCGGCACTCGCCCGCATCGAATCCAAGGACACTGAAAGCCAAGACTTTATGTCATATGTCCTTCGCCATAACGATGAAAAGGGTATGTCGCAGCTTGAGATTATCGAGAACTCGGGCGTCATGATCATTGCTGGTAGCGAGACGACAGCTACTCTTCTCAGTGGAACCACTTATTTCCTTCTTAAGAACCCTGACAAGCTTGAGAAGTTGACAAATGAGATACGCTCTGCCTTTAACTCAGAGGAAGAGATCACTGTTACCCAGGTTGACCAATTGAAGTACATGCTGGCTGTCTTCAACGAAGGCTTCCGCATGTGTAAGGCTCCCTTCCATCAGGATGCTTGCATTGAGTTTTATACTGATAGTTCCCTTAGACCCACCAGTTGCTGTCGGACTGTCAAGACTTTCTCCTGCCGGTGGCGAGTTCATCGACGGTTATTGGATTCCTGAGAATGTAAGTCACAGTCATAGCTCCCAGTGAGTTACACTCACAAAACTCTGACTCCTACATACAGACTGCGGTTTCAATGCCTCACTGGCCTGCATATTACTCAGAGCTGAACTTCAGAGATCCCAAGAAGTTTGTTCCAGAGCGTTGGCTGGATGATCCTCGATATGCGAGCGACAACCGGGCTATTCTATCGCCATTCTCACTAGGACCACGCGACTGCATTGGCAAAAAGTAAGTGCTGCAGTGTCACTAATATATGTTATAGCTAACAATGGGAAACAGTCTGGCGTATACCGAGATGCGACTCTTGTTGGCTCGCATGCTCTGGAAGTTTGACCTCGAGGCTGTACCAACCGAAAACGACTGGTACGATCAGAAAATCTTCTTCCTATGGGAGAAGGGTGGACTGCCTATCAAACTCAAAGAGGTTGTTCGTGAGAAAGTATGAATGCACGAGAGTCTTATCAATCTAGAGAACCAAAGGACGCTATGTTTGGTAAAATCGTAAAGAAAATATTATGCTTTATTGGAAACAAATACTAGAGAGCAGTAGCAACAGGCTGTAACAGGTTCTTAACGACCAAGTTTACGTATAGTTGAGGCAGCCCGGTTCAGTGACCTCCAGCAGGTCAGTCAAGCTACTAGATAGTTAAGATACATCTCCATACTCCAACGCTAGTCTGTTGCAATCATATATTTAACCTGATGTTGGAGACTTGCGTGGCCTTGCTCTTGCAACCCGAATCAACCCCAGGCCACCAAAAGCAGCTGAAATACCAGTGAATACCATGAGTGGACCATACTTGGTTCCATAGCCAAACCTTCCTCCCCAGCCCATGTCTCCAGCGCTCAGCAATGGGATACTCACAAGGCCACCACTGACAAACCCAATACCTCGAGCTCCATTGAGAAGTCCATACGTAAGACTGGAGTCAATAGTCTCGTCATGATCCTCTGCTTCGCTCTCCAGCTCCTTCGTAATGCCTCCCCAGGTCGCACTGTAACCACCGGCAAAGAAGCCAAAAACAATCGCAAATACAAGTGTAAGAGCAGGACTTCCGTCTACTGACAGTCCCCATAGTAAAAGAACAGACGCTGATGATGCGAAGGCGGAGAGACAAGTGATATTAGTGGCTGAGAATTGATGGTACTTATTGTCAGTGAGCCAACCAAAGAAGAAGCACGAGAGGATGCCTGGAATGTTGTGCAACGTAAGCAAGAGAGTGGAAATGGCTTGACTGGCGCCGTTGAACTCTCTTGCAAATGTTGGGAGGTACGTCTGTGGTAGACAGTATCCTGAGCTTTGGACCATGACAGCAACGAAGTACGTGTAAATGCCACGGTGTTTCAGGAATGTCCATGGTATGCGAGGAGGCTTCCCCTCTCGTGCCACCGTCTTGGAAGGATGCGTGGGGACGAGAAGGATGGACAGAAGACCTGACCCAGCCAGAATGAACGCCCATATCCGAATGGTCCATCGAAAGCCGTATTGGTCAAGAAGATACCGCAGCAGAAAAGGACAGACCGAGCCAACAATATTCCTACACGAGAGAATGATACCATAGGCAATGGCTCGATTGCCAGTGGCATACCACTCCCCGAGAGAACATGTTGCTGGACTATACACGAGAGTACATCCGAAAGCAGCCATGACGCCTTGTGTCACCATGAGATGCCAAACATGGGTACTGAAAGAAGAGAGAATGAACCCAAGGAATGCTATGATAAGGCCTCCAAGCTCTGCTTTGAGCCGTTGATGAGCCCAGTAGCGGGTGAATATCGCAAACAAGAACGGCATGGAGATATACATGACTCCGTTGGAGGTAGTGCCGACTGTGCCAGTGATGGAGAGATCGCCATCTAGAGTCCAGTTGCTTGTCCAGTATTCTTCAAAAATACCGTAACTCAGATTAAAGCCTACAATGGTATCGTTAGTCAAGGTTTGAATGCTAAGCCGTAGTTTGCTTACCCCAGAGTGGGAGCTGCATGAGTGCTGAGCCCCAAAGCACGCCTAGTTTCTTTTTATGATCATCACCGATGGGTTGGTCTGAGTCGGTCTGGGTGGTTGACTCAGAAGCTTGTTCGGCTGAGTTCTCATCCTGCTGAAAACTGCTTTGCAGCATAGGGATTGGCCCATCTTGAGACCGTTTGTGTTTCTCTGTTTCCGCCATGAGGAGTGGCCGATCTGTTGCGATATCTGTGACGAGGTCAAGCAAAAGTGGCTTTACAAAGTAGGGAGAAAATCAAGGTAGAAGTGTTTTGCCTTCGTAAGCGGGGAAAAATGCAGCATTGGCTTCCAAGTGACACCGCAGAGAACACTGAGCGCGCCCCTAGCCGGCTTCGGGGTGATAAGCAGCTCCGAATTGATCAGCATAAGGGCCCACTCATAGCACACCCTCCAGTGATGCAGACGTTGTCTCTTGTCGCACTCACACACACCGGCACTGACATGTTGCAATCCTGTGGAGTAAATGGCGGTGTACACGTGAGGAACTTTACATGGCCGTCAATGGTGCACACCCAGTCATCGGGCCTCGTACCCTCAGCAATTGGTAGAACCAAGACTTCTCCGATATCGCCAACTACGTTACAATCTTACCAGAACATGGCAGCTTATGGGGCGGAATGACTGATTGAGGCATGATGCATCGCTCTATGAGTCTGTAAATTGGGCAACCTGTAATATTTAGCAGATTTAGGTAGACCGTTGGCATCGACCATTCAGGCAATGCCCGAATAAAACTGCTAAACTTGAACTAAGGCTATAGTTTATGAGTATTGATGGCTAAAAGTCTCTCTACTACTACACTACGCGCCCAGATCAATGGCAGCTACTCCAAACCAAGGTAGGCATTCAAGATATCCTGTACCAACTTCTCAGCATTACCATATGTTGGGCCCATTGTATGTCCAGGGGGTGTCAGTGGCATTGTAGAGGAATCGATAACACGCAGATTCTGTATGCCAAAAACGCGGCCTTTAGAGTCAACCACTGCTGATGGGTCACCTGCTTTGCCCATGCTGCCTGTGATGAATTAGAATGAGGTCATATTTGTAAGAGAGAGACGCAAACTTACAAGAAGCGGTGCCATGATGTGTCGGGTCGAGGTTGTCGTATGTGAGATCCAGCAGATGTTCGTCACTGGTGATATTGGCGCCAGGGTATATCTCCTTACCGACCTTGGAAGGAATATGCTCCCAAAGCTGACGGGCTCTTCGGAGGGCATACAGAGCGACCTCTTTGTCTGTATCTGCTCGTAGCCAGTTCGGATCAATAACAGGAGGGTCGAGATTGCTCGCAGATGAGATGGTCATGTTGCCACGGCTGACTGTCCCCACCATTCTTATAGTCATGGCGGCGTAGTTCTTGCCAGTCGCTCCCGCCGGAGGATCAACCATCTGCATGATGAACTCTACCTCAGGCCAGTCGTCAGGGTACTGGGCGAGATCCTCTTGAGCCTTCTTGCTAAGATTTGCCAAGGGAATCTTCTCAAATGCCCCGACATCAACGCCACCGTTGGTCAAAGGACCCTTCTTGTGTTGATTGAACTCAGTGATGGCTTCTTTCATCTTGGAGGGCTGTTTCCAGCCGCCTGTTGAAATGCCTTCAGTCTCCCAGATAGGCCCATGAACGGCAGCTGAATCATGTGTGCCTTGGCCGACTCCCGCTAGGTTTGATAGGACTGGGATGTCGAACTTTTTGAGCGTCTCTTCAGGGCCAATACCAGAGACCATGAGTAATTGAGGGCTGCTCCAGAGCCCGGCAGCAACGATGACTTCCTTTCGGGCTGTCAGATTGAAAGATTGCTGGCCATAGTTATCAACAGTGACACCAACGGCCTTTTTCCCAGAGAAAAGAATTTTGCGAGCCATGGTATTAATGTATGTTGTCAAACCAGGCCGGCCAAGGCTTTGCTGCAAAAATGAACTCTCTGATGAATCTCGGAGACCGGTCTCGGGATTGATGGAGAACTGCCACCAGCCCCAACCTTGCAAAACACCAGCAGTGAAGCTTGGAATCTCTTTGAATCCAAGTGCTTCAAAGGCCTTGATGGCGTCCCATGACACTGGGAAGACGTATCCTGGAAAGGTGAGGTGTAGAGGACCCCCTTCCTTTGAGAAAGCGGCAGTGTCATAGAGAGCCGTGGCATTCACAGGACGATGTTGGCTGTTGTCCGAGAACTTCATAGTTCTTGTGTTGAATTTGAGCATGTTCTCCCACGTGTAGGCATCATCGCCTACTTTCTCAGCCCAGTGCTTATATGCCCCTTTAGTAGGGCGATTGAACATCATCAAGTTTCTGGCACTGCTGCCGCCAAATGTTTTACCCTGGGCATAATGAATCTTCTTGCCGTTCTATCGAACATTAGTACAAGAGTGATATGGAGAAGTCTTGAAGTTACTTACGTTCTGAGGTTGAGTGAAGTAGCCCCAATCAATGAGTGGCTGCCAGCTAGACGCGCCCCCCGAGCCTTTCCAATCATTGATCCCTAAGTAACATTAGTAAGTTGGGTGGCTAAGAGTCGCAAACGTATTGTATGACTTACTAAAGGGCAACTGGCTGACGTTACCGTTACTCAGTTCATAGAATCCTCCTGCTTCAACCAAAGCAACAGTCGCGTTGCTGTGCTCAGTGAGGCGCGCTGCTGCGAGGGCACCTGCTGTCCCACCACCAACGATGACATAGTCGTAGGTGGCATTGATACCAGGTATGCCAAAGCCATTACCAGTGAGTTGCCCATCATCAAACTGAGGGGGTACGTCTTCAGCGAGGGCTGACACAAGAAGAGAACACAAAACAGGAAGAATCTGCATGACGGCGTATTTGACACTCCCTTTGTTACTGGTATGCGAAACCCACATACACTTCTGCGAATTTATACACAAAATGATAAACTAGACTGGGAATCCTCTCTAGGGTACTAAGCTTCACAACCGCAATTCATCCATCCTAGGGTATTGGCTCGAATCACCCGATATCGCTGCTTCTATGCTTCCATCTGTTCCTATTTCCCCTCACTCAAGCCAAGACCAGGGCTACGCGTATTCAGGGTAGAAGGGCAATACCAACGAAAGGATATTCGGCATCTTCGATCAACATGCTGACATCAGGATCTACCAATCATTACAAAGGCTTTTGCAATCACAATTGTTTATTTGAAAGACTTTCGTAAGATAAGACGATACGGCAAGGAGGTGTCAGTGTCGCATTGTACATTCCTGAGTCAGTGCATCCCGTGCCGCCCGCCAGCTTGCGGCTGAGGCTGCAACACTAGAGATAGTAGCTGCCTACCCGGAACAGTCCCATTACGCGACGGATCATCCGCAATAGTTCCTGAGCATTAGTGCGACGCAAGTTTCTTGGCACGAGCACTGCAAGATGAACAAGACAGCTTGGCGATTCGGCCCGGGCCGGGGTTAGTCAACACGGAGTCTCCGGGCGAGGCATCTCCACACAGTAAACATGTTTAGGTGAATAACTTGGTAGACTAACGCTCATGATCTGAGCTTGTTCCCCCCGCAATGCGCTTATCATATCATGTGCCGTCCGTATGCATATAACCTTGCATCCGCTTATGCAGGGATCTACACGCCAAAGTCCTCGATTCGGTGAATTTCGGGGTTCTGTAGACATCTTTTTTCATCCTTGCAGTTACGAATCTCATTCTTGAGACGGGGAGTTGAGGTGTAGTGTGGACACCATTATTTCGATCCTATACCTACCGCTGCACAAATTCCTGTATCTTGACTCGCGACGCATGCCAAGACCCTGTTGTTGTCTCTGGATATCGACTACGTGGCCTTGCTCCTCACCTCCACAAAGCTTAATCTGTCAAGATCGCCGATGTCATGCTACGTGATAATGCATCTTGTTCCTATTCTAAAGCAAATACGGAAACAAGGCACGAGACCCAGATGATACAATTGCTGACACGGAATCGTTACTTGTTCTTATCTGTAATTACGTGGGGTTCATCGGCATCTTTGCCGAGAGCCAAGAGACACACAGACTGCCAGATTTATCCCTTCTGCACACTACCTGGTTCATGATAACCAGATACGGTGAGCAGTGAGGGTGTGTAACATCATCACGGACCAAGATATTTCGGGGAAGCTGACAGACGACGCATTGGGTGCCCCTGCCTATCTGAGCACGGTGAGCGAGGTGACAATAGGAAACAGACAAACTAGGCAATAACTCACAAGATACAAGACTCGAGTAGGAAGTAAGAACCAGATTGACAACAAGTGTAGCTAATGAGATTATGTCCCACTGACGGCGGACAAGGATTCTGACTGTCTCAGAGGTCATGGCCAAGATAGTGAAGAAGTATAATAACGGGTGAAAACGGCCGGCTCTTGGCTAGATTTAGACCATAAAATCAATATTCTTGATGAGATTCACTTTCACCATTCACAACCCTCTACTCACTCAATAAAAGATACTACCCATTGCAAAGACTACTAAGTCAACAAGATGGGCTCCCTTCATATTGAACCTTCACCATCACCTGCCTTCTCTTCCGTGCGCTCAGCACTGGCTCAGAACAATAACAGAATTATCCTCTGTGAATCCCATGATGGTACCTCAACGGAGATCATCAGAGCAACCGTTGGCAAGAACGGCCAGAAGTTCGACGGCATCTGGTACAGCGGTCTCTGTCAGACTACCTACCTAGGTATTCCAGACAGTGAGACCCTCTCCCCTCTCCAACGGGCATCACTCCTCGCTCTTGACGGGGAACTCAAGCGCAAAACAAGCAACCGCTCCCTCTGCGCCGCGTTTGACGCAGATAGTGGTGGTGATATTGCAGACATCCCTGCCTTGGTCGCCCTTATGAACCTTGTTGGCGTCGGCATGATTGTCATCGAGGACAAGGCCGTTTCAGCCCCTGGCCAAAAGGTCAATTCCCTTGCGGCGTCATCTGCTTCACAGGCCCTGGCTGATCCTCACGAATTCGCGGGAGTAATCCGCGCTTTCAGAGAGGTGAATGCAAAGGCCAAGGGAGGTCCCATGATCACTGCTCGTATCGAATCCTTCTGCTGCCGTGTCTCTAAAGCAGATGCGGAAGAGGAAAGCAGATCTTACGAGGCTGCACACCAAGATGCCCTGAAGCGAGCCAAGATCTACCATGAGGCGGGTATCGACGCTATCATGATCCACTC
This sequence comes from Fusarium subglutinans, assembly GCF_013396075.1. Taxonomy (NCBI): domain Eukaryota; kingdom Fungi; phylum Ascomycota; class Sordariomycetes; order Hypocreales; family Nectriaceae; genus Fusarium; species Fusarium subglutinans. The sequence continues at coordinate 97,062 of NW_023502221.1, forward strand.
CAAGAGTAAATCCCCTCATGAGGTTACTCGGTTCTTGCGCGAGTACCGCGAGTTTGACTCCCAGACTCCTCTTGTTGTCGTTCCCACTACCTACTCTGAGATACCCAGGGATGCCCTCTACGAGGCTGGCGCCAACGTTATCATCTACGCTAATCACTTGATGCGTGCCAAGATTAGCGCTGTTGGTTCTATCTCTGACAAGATCTTGGCCAAGAACTTAGACCTGTTCTACAACGACGCTGAGATACGAGCTATGATTCAGGCTCGCAACTACGGTTGCCTTCTCAGAAAGCTGCGGAACCGTAGTGTTTGGGGCGAGGAGAGCAATGAGGCAAGGATGTACAGAATTGTCGCGGAGGCGACGGCCTCGGAGAACATTCAGGCTACCGTGGTCGACTTGCTAGAGGGGCAGCTTGCGGGGTGCGAGGCAGACACACGCATTGTCAGCGTCAAGGAACTTCTCAAGATTAACGCGAAGCAGGTGGTTCCTGTAGCGGAGCTTGTTACCCAGGTAGACGTTTACTAGATTAGGTTAAGCTTATTTGACTGTTACTAAACTGTCTTATCTTACTGCAAATCTCTCCGGGACATCTTCATGCATGTTGTTCAATAATCCTACCCTGCGATGTACCATGTAACCCTGACCTGTTAGATGAACAATGGTGCTGCGTACACATAATGACAATTATTAAGAGAATTACATATTGCAAGTTGCAATCCTTGTTCAAGAAACACGTATACATGCGAGGAGCCTTTCAGTGCCATCGACCTTGCTTATCTGATGTTCGGGTTCTGTACCCCGTCCGAAGGGGCAGGACTCTCTATCCTGAATTGGGCAGCTGGCATTCTGGTATCTTGCGTAATGCTATCTTGAGTTGCGACATCTCGAGTTTCATGCAATTGCATAGTAGGTGGGTGTTGGGTAGTACTGCATATGGTCAAGCTGACTACAGGTTGTCAACATTAACCGCACGGATCGTCGGCAAATGGAGGGGTGAGGGTCCTTCGGTGGCGTGACGCTTTTGACTGTCAATATGTAACGACACATCTGGAGCGGCACACAACGGATCTGTAGACGTGGCGTGATTGAGTAAGACTCCAGGATGTTTTGAGTAACAGTGATGCTGCTAATTCAAGCATATTGGTGCCAAGATAGACACTTCAAGTAGTCCAGATTATAAAGGCATGTTGGCATCTTTAAAGCATCGTAGAGGCCAACCAAACAAAGGAGGTACAAACAACCATAACTATCCAATACACTTTTACACTTCAAACTTGACGCTTCCAACATGGCTCCCGGTCTCATCGAAACAGTCAGCGATTTTTCGCATCTCCCTAAGACTGAGTACCGCACCAAGCTCGAGGTGAAGCCCAAATCAGCGCTCTTCCCTGATGGCTACAAGACTACTGGCCAACAGCCCCCTCTCTACGAGGAAATACACCCATACTCAGACTTCCCCAAGAAGATCACTGGCATAACAGCCTGGACCAAAGATGATCTATCAGGCTCTCCTGAGAAGGAAGCTATCTGGAAGCATCCCTTCACTCCGGAGGAGCTCGAAGACCTGAGCACGGCTGCCGAGAACTACATCAACAGTGGCAGAGACTTGAACGAGATGTGCAAGGTATGAGTCAAGTATTGCATGAGTACCCGTACTGACATGTCTGTTCAGGAGCTGTTTCCTCTTCCTCGCATGGAGAAATATCTTGAAGAGGTCCGAGATGATATGATCAATGGATACGGATTCATCTTGTTTCAAGGAATGCCTGTCAAGGAATGGGGAATGCGCAAGTCTTCGACGGCTTACATGGGCTTGGGCGCTCACTTTGGGCATATCGTTAGTCAAAACGGTAGGGGCCATGTCCTGGGGCATATCAAGGACCTGGGTGAGAACCCGGCGGATTTTCATAAGGTCCGGCTGTATCGAACCACTGCAAGGTACATGACTCGAGACCTTACTCGGCACTTAGACTTACTCATATACTAGACAAACCTTCCATGCTGACCCGGCAGATATCGTTGGCCTTCTTTGCCTCAATACCCCGTTGAAGGGAGGTGAGAACAACATCGTTTCGGGCCATCGGGTCTGGAACGTGATGCAGGAGGAGAGACCTGATATCGCAGAACTTCTCACCCAGCCCATTTGGTACTTTGACCGAAAAGGAGAAGTCAGCGATGGACAAGAGGATTACATCCGATGTGCCATTTATTACATTGAGAAGGGAAATGGCAGGGTCTACTCCAAGTACGTCAACTCACTCTTTCGCTACAATTATGAAGCCACGATGCTTACACTCTCCATCAAAGATTCGATCCAAACTACGTCAGGTCTCTGAAGCGATTCTCTGACAAAGGCGTCATCCCGCCTCTCTCCGATGCACAAGCAGAGGCGATCGAGTTCTTCGACCAAACTTGCTACAGAGAATCCATCGGTAATGTACTTGAGGTTGGAGATGTTCACTTCATGACAAACAACCATCTCTACCATTCTCGCCAGGCCTACACTGACCATGAGCCACCCGCTCCCCGTCGTCATCTCCTGCGGCTGTGGGTCTCTACGCCTGAGAGTGAAGGGGGATGGAAACTTCCGTATCACGATTCTGATTGGAAGAGGAGGGGTGGGGTGCAGGTTGATGATCGGCCTCACAAGGTTTTGCTCCACGCAGACTGAAGATAACGCTTTCCGAGGCTGTATTCGTGGGATCATTACCCTTGGATGATAATTGCTCAGGGCTATGGCAATATGTAGACATGTACTCCGTATCGCTAGAATGAACAATGATATGATATATGGGCTGTTGACCTGCTTCGGTCTTATTCGTAGCTTTACGCGAGTGCCATTTGTGAACCTTGATAAAAGCCTTCTTAAAACTGAATGACCAACTGTGGGGTCAGCCAGGGTCCATTGAAGATCTTGATCAACCTTGACAAAGCTTGTTCTCAGGGTATGCTTATATGCATCAAGACTCACGGCCCGGATAAAGCGGTATCTCAAAGTCGTAAGCACGCGATCAATTTCCCAATACTGCCTAAGATTGCTCGGACTCAAATCTCCCGGTGTGGTGACACAGCAGTTGCAGGGGCTAAGGCGTGCTAAAGCGGAGATAAGAAATTTGAGGAGACAATTTGAGCTGGTGGGTATGGGGCAAGTCTAACTGGGGAGAGGGAGTACAGTACAGTATTAGTGGCACGCCCTCCGCGGCGAAGGATTGGCTGCGCTCCGTGTTTGCATACTGCATTGCTACCGATGCGGGTCTGAGGTGCCGTAATATCCGTTGCTGTGAGGAAACAAAGCTGTACTTGTCTGATACGTCATTTGGCTTGTTTTCTCTCAGGTTGTGAATCCTTGGGTCTTGATTCAAAGGCCGTCTTTGTGGTGATTGTCAGATCTTTGCCTAATCTGTTGTTCTGGTGCCATTGGCAGGGCGTAGGCTTGGGAGGCTGGCAGATGAGGGGTCTTCTGTATGCCCCGCCAAGCAGCACTCGTCGTACAGTACTGTCATCGCGACTCTCTCTTCTCTTCCAAAGCAGACATTCAGTACCATTGTTCAAGCTTCACTTTGCGTTCAAAGCCGATTCAATTGATAGCGTATTCGCCACAAGCTATTCACCATCATGGCCAGGTAAGCTGATCATGTTCCCTCGTCTTCCTTGCGAGTGATTGACTGATGTGATTGTCGACGGGCAGACCCGAATACCAGCCTGTGTCTCGAAATAATGTCGACCGAATCCCGCTCGTTGAGCCGAGCGCTTCAGTCGGTGACGACGCATCCGACTCTGACCTCGAAAACGACATCGCCATCAGCGAAACCGAATTAAAGCGCGACCATATTCCCAGACGAACCCTCATTCGTGTCCTGGCAGCTAACGGGGTCATCCAAATACCAATCTGGGGTTCGTCTTCCTCTAGCCTTGTGTTATACGTCTACTGACAGAACACCCAGGCTTTGCAATTAGCTACGGCGTATTGGAGGAATATTACTTCAACAACTGGACTCTCCAGGGAAACAAAGATATCACGGGCGCTATCGGAACAACAGCTAATGGCATCATGTACCTCTCCATGCCCTTCCTCTTCGCGCTGTTCACAAGACGATGGGCCTACCGGCGTCAAGAGGCTGCTTTCTGCGGTGCCCTCATAGCTTCCATCAGCTTCTTCCTGTCAACGTTTAGTACAAATGTTTGGCACCTGCTCGTCACGCAGGGTATCACCTCAGCGTTTGGTTGCGCACTCATCTACAGCCCCATTACGCTCTCCCTGGGCGAATGGTATACTACCAGCAACCGATCCGTGGCATACGGACTGGTCTTGTCATGCAAGAACATTGTTGGAACTTTGGGCCCATTCCTCTTCAAAGCTTCACTTGATACGTGGGGCTTCCGAACAACTATGACGGCCTGGGCGGTGTTCGTCGGCGCAGCGAGCATCCTCAGTATCAGCCTTGTTCCCATTCCACCATCAAGAATTGCCATGCACAAGACGCCAGAGAGGAATATCCCGTGGCACTTTCTCAAGCACCCCGCTATATACTTTTATAGTATCGCAGTCTTCTTCCAAGGAACTGGCTATGGTTTGCCTCAGACATACCTGGGTACTTATGCCCAAGACTTTAGTCTTTTATCGGAGACAATGGCAACAACTGTCTTGGCTTTACAAAACGCCGTCGGGATCCTTGCATCCGCTTTCTTCGGATGGCTCAGCGACAACAAGCAAATCGTGCTGTCAGCGCAAACTGTGTCGGCAATTCCATGTGTAACTAGCGGCCTAGCCGTGTTCCTCTTTTGGGGAAACACTACTCAGGGAGGTGTTTTTCTCTTGGTTCTCTTCTCCATCACATTCGGCTTCTTCTCAAGTGGGTACAGTGCTACTTGGGGAGGTATCCTCAAACAGATGGAGAACGATTCCGCAGACAGGGGGGAGTCTATAGATGCTGGGCTGATATACGGTCTTATAAACGGTGTAAGAGGCATAGGGTATCTCGTTGGGGGTGCAGCGAGTGTATGGCTAATCAACGCTGGCACGATTTCCGACTGCCAACACTTTGGGTATGGTAGTAGTTATGGGCCGCTTATCCTCTTTACGGGCCTTGTTTCTCTTGCCGGAGGCTGGGTTGTGATCTGGAGCTGGTGGCCTGAGTCTTGGACCTTTGGACGGCGCAATTGAGAGGTAATGATGCCATGGACAGATTCAACTTCTAGATATTTACACAAGAACTGATCGATTATGTGCAATGGCTTGTAGAGAAAGATTGTTTCACTTTTGATTCACTCAAAAGGCAGGTGAAAGAGTCAGGGCAACCTACCCGCAATGACTGATAGCACCACACAATGCATCAAACGAAAGACGAGGGTGAGAGGGCCAGAGCTCAATAGTCAGATAATGAAGTATCATTACAAGGCAATGTATTTTATTATAACTCTAATACTTAAAAATGACCTGGAAGTCTTGGCCAAAGCCACTATCCCTTGTAAACTGTTCCAGTTCCGTTATATATGCCGTTCCATTATCGTATTCAAGCTTGGGCAACAGCCCTTTTTGCTTTCCTTTATCAGCATGAAACTCCACGCTCTTGGGCGCCTTGCGAAGACCGGCAACAGTTATGTTCACAAGAGGAGGCCTGACCTCGTAGTCACCAGTGGTTTCCGCTCTAAGAATACCCTTCCTGAAAGTGTACTAAAGGGTTTAATTAGTCAAACTGTTCAATAGAGGGATCAATAACAATTTCACCTACTGCGACAGTTTTAGTAGCTTCTGGCTCGAGGCTGACGCCATCATCAAAATACACAGTTCCTTCGGCATACTCATTATCGTCGAGGGCCAAGAGCAGTGAGAACGGGTTCCTTCTTGTCGCTGCTGTTGTATTACTGGGCTTCTGCAACGTGAATATTGTGCCTCCTCTGATGTGTAGATTGATATGTTCCAGAGGAGCATCAAGGGTGACGTTCTCCTGGGGTTTGGCATGGACTTCGTTCAATGTGTACCAGTCATACCATCGTGTTCCTTCTCCAATTCCAGGAAACACGCCCCTGACTGTGTTGGAGTTTGGAGTGAGAACAGGTGTCACTAGAAGGGATGGGCCCAGAAGGAACTGTGAATAGGTGGCCTTCAGTGTCTCGTCATTCGGGAATTCCCATGCCAAAGCGCGCATGACAAGATCGCCTTGGGTATTGGCATAGTGAAACAGAGTGTAGATGTAGTTGAGGAGACTATATCTTATCGCTATAGCTCGACGCGAAGCCTCAGCAACAGACGACCAGACAAACGCTTCTTGGGATATGGTACCGCCCATATTGTGATTACGATAAAAAGGCATGAAGGCTCCCAGAGACATCCATCGAGCACAAAGGTCAAAACTGGCGTTATGGGAGTAGCCGCAGATGTCAACACCGAACATTGGAATGCCAGCCATCATGTGAGTTAGAGCATGCGAAATAGATAGGAACATACTACCCCATCTCGATGAGTTATCACCGCCCCATCTTGTAGCATATCGACCAATGCCAGCAAAATTGCCACGGGCGATATTGAAGGGACGGCGACCAGGGAATAGCTCTAGCAGCCCGTGGTAGGTCGCATTGGAGATCTGATTGCCAAACAGATTATGCAACTGGTATTCAGTGGTGTTCAACTCATCGTTGTGAGTTGCATCTGGAGAGATGGTCATTCTCCTGATGGAGTGGCCTGGTTGTAGACTACAATGACGATCAACATATTGTGTGAGCAGGATAAGGGAAGCTGACTTACTTGTTAAGAACATAAGGTGGATAAGTAAGGTTTCTGATACCAGGTGTCGGCTCCGTACGTCCTAGCGTGCTAGTGGCTGGAACTTGGAAGACATGGGCAGCCTCGACCTCCGCTGATTGATTGGCTGCAAGCTCTTTTGCTTTTTCGAACTCGGAGCGATTAGTCACACTGAAGCCATCTGGATACTCATAAAACATTCTGAGCTTCTCCCCTGGGATCAGGAACGGAACATGAACGGGGTTCATATCCAGACGACTATTTCCGCAGGGGCCTACGCAGTACGAAGCGGGCTCTGTAAGATCAGAGAGCATTCCATCGTAAGGCACGCTATCGTACCATATCTTCAGCTCTCCGGCCCACCATTTGTGTGTCTCGGGCAGCATAAAGTCTCCCCAGACAACGAACCCAGGCCAGTTGTTGCCTGTGTAGAAGTCGCCCGACTCTGGATCTCTGATGAATGCTTTGAGCTTTGCGCCGCGTTCATAGGGACCATAAGTATCCTTTGGATCATCAGGATTAGGACGGTATATGTTGGCCCATACAAGCGGAACGTAGTACTGCTCGTTCTCATGGAGCCAGTCTACCCACTTTGCCATACGATCAGGCGGGAAAGTGACAGGGTTATTAGCGAAGCTGCGGAAGCCATCAAACATGTCAAAGTCTGACCAAATAGCCTCGAGAGGAATGTCAGCGGCTCTGTAATTCTCAACCACAGCCTCGATCTTATCGAGGGTGTCATATCCCAATCGACACTGGTGAAAGCCAAGTGTCCAGAACATTTGCATCGCAGGTAAGCCAACGCAGCCAACGTGATACTGGCGCATGGTCTCAATAGCTGTAGACCCTCCTTGCTTGTTCTGGCCGCTGAGGAAGTAGAGGTCAACACTTCCACCGATGGTGCGGTATGTCAATGTCTCTGGCCTCAGAAGCCATTCTTGACCATGAGCATTTCGGGCATATACACCATGAGAAGTGGTGTTACTGCCCTTGTGGTATCTACTCTCCTGGTAGAATGGATGGACACCATAGATGTTTCCGTCTATAGGGTTACCGTGCTCTATGCCAGCGTCATTGGTCCAGAAGGTCTGAGTGAAGTTCTGCCCCAGGCGGAAATCATGGATGTTCTCAGCTGTGACAAATGTTAGCTTCGTTTATACATGCACCTTGGCGGGTACCGAACCTAGTCCATAGACGTTGTAGTCGAGCTCCATACTGGTTACCAGCTCAATGAATTGGTCCTCGAATACGATGACATGGCCGTACGTTGAGAACAGGACCTCACTATCACAGCTCCTGGTGATTTTGAATTGGAAGCTCGGTGAATTACTGTGGTGAGTGAATCAGCTTATATGAAGGACCACGGAGCAACTCAATGACTCACGTAAACTCGAATCTGAGGTCACTATTCGAGATTGTCGTCTTCTTATCTCTCTCTGGCTTGAATACAAGTGAGTCTAGTAGGATATACTGGGTTCTGTTCTGTTCAGACAGATACTTGGGGAGTATCTTGACATTCAGTCTCTCCTTTGTCTGATACTGAACTTCGAGTACCAGGTCACGAATGTCATTGCCACTATACATAGTCAGAGGAGTGATATACTGAGTGACGTGAATACGTACAACGCCTGGCAATTAGGTCCAGCTATGGTCAAGTCTGCCTTCACACCTCTGAGATCCCTCTTAATATTTGTTGCCTTGTAGCCAGGACATTTCTGTGGGTTGGGTGCATGAGGGTCCCGGAAAGTTGGTGTCAGACTGGGAGCGACCGCAATCTCAGGCGAGGCCGTCTTGGACTGAACAACAGTTGAGGTTGACGACTCAGCTACAGGTATCTATTAATGTGCCATTCTCGGCTACAACCTTGCTGATGAGTGCGTACCTTGCGCTGTGACTATGAATGTTATTAAAGCCAGAAAATACTTTAACATTATGATATTCGATGTACTCAACGACAGAGGACGAAAAGAGACGCAGTATGGCCGCAATGAATTTCAGCACTACGTGAGCCAGTCTTGCGAGGTTTGCTGCGCGCGATCCTATGAGACCAATGCTTATCTTTCAACCAAACTTGGTAAATTCGGACTTGGTAAGGTGAAGCGACAATTCACATCCAGAATAGGTGAGCTCCCCGAGACGTAGACTTCTGATATGTGCCCCTCAATCCCCAGCCGGTCTTCCGGCCACATCCAGACAGCGGGTCCTTTCATAGCGCGGCGCGTATAGATCCCAGATGGCGATGCCATCATTGCCATGAATCGTGATATTTTTCATCCCTCCACTATTTAGCGTAGGAGGTGTAGGGTTAGTAAAATGCAACGTGGACAAGAGCCCGCGTCTCACGGATATCTCGGCACGGGCGTGTCTAGGGGCGGCAACTGAAAGAAGCATAAGATAGTGCCGGGTAGTAACTGACGCCAGGGTTTGCGAGCCGTACCCGTAGTCTTGCAGGAGTATGCAACGCTGTGTGAAAATCGACAGTGTGAAAAAGACTGAAAGGCTAGCCAACTTATGCAAATAGACCCCTGTCATTTCACGGTCGGGGTTTGAGATACACTGAACCCACTAACCAATTCCGCTCCGGCCCCTATCGCGGTTGGTTCCGCCTCAAATGATAAGCGGGGAGCTACTCCGTGATTTAGTGGTCAAACCCCGGATTGGGGCACATACATGCATGGTAAGACAATAGGACAAGGCCTTAGTCGCGTGGGTACTCAAATCCAAATTGATGATTTCAAATCCTTCCAATGATGCCATTGTCCCTGTTACTGATGCACAACACCATGAAACAGCTAATCTTCTCTTTGTTGTATCTCGGTGCGACACATCCTTTCCAACACTTATCATGCTTGTTAGAAAGCTTATGTTGCATTTTCGTAATCTCAAGCCTCGACACCCCCATTCCCGGATGACATGATGATCCTCGTGCGCTCGGACAAACATTGTGAAACTTGTGCTCAAAGTATTACAAGAGAGGTACAATTACCGGCCACAGTAACGAGCTGCACTCGGGGGTACTTTCTCAGCTAGTAACATTTACGAGATACCTCAATCAAGCAGGCCACGTCATCTCGGCATGTACTACCGTAGTATTGCAGACGGACTGATACTCTTTGATGAAAGAAGCTGTGGGCTCACTGCATGTAAGATGTATCATCTTGAAAGGGAAAGTTGTCGCATGATCATGGTCATGGTCTTTTGGAAGTGTAGAATATCCAGGGTTGGGAGTTCGCGCCGACTCCGCATGCCCGAAAACTTGCCTGCCTTCGTGGGGGCAAGAGACCGTTCCATGTATCATTACTACAATCAATAAATCACTTCCATCATGCCGTCTACAATAGCAAAATTCTCTTACAACACTTTCAAAGCCACCATAGATCTTACGCAGTGCAACCAACATGACTACCATTGATCCTCGTTTGTTCTACGAGCAGGCACTCGTCGAGAATGGAATCACTCATGCCTTTGGTGTCCCTGACTCCTGTTTGAAGGGATTCCTAGCGTATCTATACGCGACCAAAAAGTCGCCAGAACAGATCGTCACAGCCAGTGAAGGTGCTGCTGCTGCGCTGGCTGCAGGCTACTACCTGTCAACTCAGAGTCTCGCCGTTGCATACATGCAGAACTCGGGTCTTGCGAATGCCTTGAACCCTCTACAGTCCCTAGCAGCCAAAGAAGTATTTGGAATTCCAATGCTTCTTATGGTCGGCTGGCGTGGACGCCCAGGAGAGCATGACGAGCCAGAACATCTCTTGGCTGGCCCTCGCACCTTGGAAACTCTGGAGTCACAGGGGTTTCCTTATGAGATCCTACCAGACACTCTTGAGAAAACCAAGGCTGCAGTCGGAAGACTCGTCAAAGCCGCCAAGGAGGGGAACACTCCTGTTGCCCTTGTCATCCCCAACCACAGATTCGCTGCATACAAGCCTGAGCGTGAAGCGAGTAATGGTGTTTGGCACCCAGCTGTCACAAACCTCGCCAAACATTCAATCAGACCTGAAGATTGGCGTTCATCTGAGGGTCAACCCCCTCTTTCGCGAGAATACTCTATTAGAATCATTCTCAAGAGACTTTACCCAGAGGATGTCACTGTATCTTCTGTTGGGGGTAATTCTCGTGAGATTTACATGGTTCGAAAAGAGAACAAAGAGGACCTGTCGCGTGCATTCTTGTCCATTGGAGCCATGGGCCACACATACCCTCTCGCCTTTGGCGTTCAGATCGGTCATCACAAAGGTCGCGTCGTTTGCGTTGAAGGCGATGGTTCCTTCTTGATGCACGTGGGCAATGTAGCCGTCCTTGCTGCCCAAGCCTCGGACAAGCTGATCCACGTTGTCATTCACAATGGCATTCATTGCTCAACTGGGAATCAGCCTGTTCCGATCAGCACCAACAACCTCCTTTCACTTTGTGGAAGTTTGCCTTACAAGCAGAAATTCTTTGTAGATAGTGCTGAAGGTCTTATTCAGGCATTTGAATGGGCAGATAAGACTGCTTTGATTGTTGTTGTCGTTAATCAGGACGTGTCAAAGGATCTGCCGCGACCCTCAGAGCATCCATTTGAATTGCGAGATGCGTTTATCTCCCATTTTACTAAATAGAGTGGCTCTTTGTTGGGACATTTGATTATCTAGATTGAAATCGACTTGATGGAACCCATATCTTTTGTTCGTGAATACCTTCGTAGAGATTTTAAAACTAATAGTGCTGTAAAGCTTCTGCAGCTTAGTTCATCGTTTTGAAATTCTTATGACTTGTGTCTGAGTGCAATCTGTTCCACACTCGATAATGTTTGGCTTGTTCCCTTATCTACGACACACAAGATAAAGACAACTCTGTAACTAACTCTTTGTACCCCGCAGTCGTGCAGCATAGTAAGCATTGATCGACAAGCAAACAGCACTAAATATGCGGTAATTTTGCTAGTATACAGGCTTCCGTAGTGGGGGTTCCGCCCCGCGCCCTTTGTCTGTTTGGTACAGTACAGGGACAGGTTCAGCGACAGGGTCAAGAAAGGGCCTATGTGCTGGTCGACCCCTCTCTTAAAAGGCCAGACAGTTTTTTCATCCCAGTGAAATCATTCAGTTTGCAACTTTCAGTTTTGGTGACCTTTTTACTCTACTTTGTCAACATTCTTGCATTAAACACCACCTACTTTCATCATGTCTCAAACGCAAAAGGCCCGTGTACCTGTCATTTTCGGTGCCATGACGTTTGGGAGAGATGGTAGGATAGAACTTTTATCAAGCGAGGAATGTTACTGATGTCAGTAGGGGTTGAGCAAGCACGTATCCATGACCTCAAGGAAGCTGGTGCCATGCTGGATCTTTTCCAAGAACATGGCGGCACAGCCATTGATACAGCTCGTGTGTATGCTCAAGGGTCTTCTGAGGAATACCTTGGGCAGCTGAACTGGCAAGCACGAGGTCTCCGAGTTGACACCAAGCTATACCCCAACATTCATGATGGGACTGGTAAAATCACCCATTCTGCCAATGATCTTCGGAAGCACCTAGAGGAGTCTCTCAAGGCACTCAAGACAGACAAGATAGATCTCTGGTACCTCCATGGACCAGATCGCGACACGCCATTTGAGGAGACTCTCAGAGCTTGCAATGAACTGCACAAGGAGGGCAAGTTCAACAGGCTCGGGGTGAGTAACTACATGGCCTGGGAGGTTGCCTATATGAGCGAGCTGTGTATCCGTGAAGGATGGATTCGACCTACAGTTTATCAAGGAGTATACAACGCCATCCACCGAACAGTTGAAATGGAGTTGTTTCCTTGCCTCAGGCACTACGGGATCACATTCTATGCCTTCAGTCCGTTGGCCGGAAGTCAGTTAACTGGACGGTACAAGCGGGACACTCAGGATACAGATATTGAATCCATGTCCCGCTTCGACCCAAACACTTTTCAAGGTCGCAAGTACAGGAGGCGATTCTGGAACGACGTGATATTTGATGCAATTGAGCTTATTAGGGGTGAAGCTGGAAAGCATGGGCTTACAGAGATGGATTGTGCTTTCCGCTGGATTGAACATCACTCACAGCTTGTTCCTGAGCGAGGCGATGCGGTGATCATTGGAGCCAGTAGTAAGAAGCAGCTGGAGCAGAACTTGGATCTTCTGGAGAAAGGACCTTTGCCTAAGGAAATTCTGGATGTTCTGGACAAAGCGTGGCTGACTACCAAGGGCAGTGTTAACAATTATTGGCATTAGTTGGCTGTTAGGTTCAAGGGTGCTTTACTACCGGCAGTCTAATTGCCACCTATGATTTCCGCTTAACTCTATTAATATTGCGATGGCCCGGCTAACCTGTCTTCCATATTAAACATGAGGTCTTTCATACGCCCTGCTACAGTACGTTGTTTGCTATCTTGTAAATGGTGTGATCCGGGGAGCGGGGAGTCAATGACCTCCGGTTTTCGGATCTCATTACACGTCCCAAAGATTTGGACATCTGATTGGTGGTAGGCCTCTGTTTGCTTGCGAATGTGCTGAAAGAGATTACGGCGCATGCGTATTACTGTTGGTTGCACTCCATCTCGGATAGGTCGGCATCAATGAGCAAGTCACCCTGCAGTGATAAACCATAGCAAACAAGTTTTAGGAATAAGAAAGAATCATATCATGCTACCCACATGCCAATCCAACTGCTTTTGGAAATGTGTCACAAGTGGTTGTGCCATTGCATTCTGTGCACTACTTTTGGCCCTGCCTTGGCTTGAGTCACCTGATTGCTTGACCTTTCCCCCTCGCAAACCTCACTACTCCAATGCCTGGCGTTTGAGACGCCCAGCACTTCAATTGTAATACAATTTCGCATTGCCAAAGCAGCTTTGATCATGACAGACTGGCAGAAAGCCGAGTATACTCTCTACTCGTCCCCCTTCTCTCTCTACTCAATGATGGCGCGTCACACCATCCAACTTGGCCCAACGACATATAATGCAACGCCACCTAAAAGCATCACTCTACACTTTATCAACCATAAGGCCCAAGAGAATCTCAGTGAAGATTACTTGATTAATGTCAACCCAAGAGGTCAAGTTCCAGCGATGAAGGGTAACTTCCTCAAAGAAACCCTTACTGAGAGTCGTGCCATATCTCTTCATCTCGCAGAGAAGCACTACCCTGCCATGCTGGGAGGCAAGAATGAGAGCATCGTCAGAGATCTCTTCGAGAGATTGCATGCTGTCTACGGACTATCAATCAGCAACCCAAAGCCGACAGCGGAAATGACTGAGCGAAATCCGTCACCAGTTGAAAAGATGCTCCAACGGACCGACATCAGTCCGCAGTATCGCGCCGCTCTCGAAGCAAAACTTGCCTTGTCAGTTTTACTTCAAGCACTATAAAGTATTGGACTTACGGAACTATTTAGTCACAACCGACATAACGCAATTGCGTTCCAACCTGGTGTTGTAGCTAAGCATCGCGCAGATCTCAAGACTATTTTCGAACAGGTCGTGGATCACCGTAAACGGAGTGGCTCTTATGGGGACCATGATCAATGGACCTTTGGGCCAGACATTGGACCGACTATAATCGACAGCCATCTGCTCCCTTTTACGTTGCGATGTCTGGAGGTAGGAAGCGATGATCTTGTACCTCTGGAGCTGCAAAATTGGGCCAAAGCAAAGGAAAAGAGCCCTTCATGGCAGAAAGTCATGCATGGAAAGCCAACGACGTATCATCCTTCCATGGGCCCCGTTGCAGAGATGTCTGAGATGATGACTCTTTGATGTCGCCGGTATGGTGCTGCTAATCTCTTTATAATAAGTTTTCACATGTCTTGTTAAAAGGGCTCTTCCTTCTGGCGATTCCCTATTGAGTACCTATGCCGCCTAATCGTATTGTTCTCACTGTGTACTGATAGAAATATATTGTCAATCTCTCTTTGTGACTACCTATTGCGTATCTTCGTAAAAGAACAAGTCAAGCGCAGAAGTGTCTATCATGAACAAGTCATCTAACAAGGGATCTTGAGTAGATCCTAGAAAACCCGTACTTGGATAGAAATCGGTAACTGTGTGTTGTGAATTCGAGATCGCATCAGCCAAGGCAGCATTTGGTTGTGTTTGAGCTTGTTGATCGCTCAACGCGGGTGAATCCTCGCGCAGATATCCATACGATGATGCAACACCAGGCAGATTCAGCTGAGAGTCAGCCAGTTGCCGATTATGTTGCCCAGATGGCGCAATGTGTTGCAGTTTCGTAGACGCCTTCTCAACTCTCTCTTCCCTGACCTTGGAGGCCCTCTGCTCAAGAACCTGCATCAACCCTTTCGCATAAGTCCAATACTTTACTAGCTCACGCAGGGTCGCAAGAAACGTGTCCAGTATGTGCCGCGATTTGGCAGCTAGCAGCGGCTTACTAGTGCTGATCTGGTTCAGAATGTAGATAGTTGCTGTGAACAGAACATGATTGCTGTATAACCATAATGAAGAGATCATCCTTTTGCCGAGTAGGACTTCGAAAACAGACGCAATCGCTACTGTTGATTCCCTGCAAAGGATGGCATTATCTTGTGCCTCGGGAGATTGATCCCTGATGCCAGGCTTTGGTGATGGGCGGTGGATCAGCAGAATGAAGTTATGATGGGTTAGGTGAAACAAAGACTGCCAGATATCAAGGTCGGAAAGTTTCAATTCCAGCCTTGATGGAAGGTCAAGCATCAAATTCCCAAGAGATTCGTCTGCTCTCTTGATAGCCTCAGCTCTTGCTTCCATGGAAGCTCGTGGTGACCAGCCATCTCTTATGGTCTGCGATATGATCTTGCAAAGCTTGGTGTGATAGGTGATGAACTCGAACTCTGCACTAGGGATCCCTTCGAGATCTGCAGGCTTCAGGTCAGCAACATCTGAGTCCCATAGGTTTCTGACATAGTTAGTAGGCATGTATCAACAGAATTATAGTTGTATGATGGACTCACATGGCTTGAGGCCGACCAGCTGAGGTTGCTGAGATTGTGTCAAACTGGAAAAGAACCCACCAGAGTCGGACATACTTTCGCTTGTAGACTGGTAGATTCGTGGAGTGGCTAGCGTCGCGGTGAAGTCCCACGGCCATTGCCGTCCTGATAGCAATTCCAATCCAATGCCAAGCATTGGCGTCAGAATACCACGTTAGCAGTAGCGGCACCTGTACGTAAACAAGCCTATCATGCCATGAATCACTCAAGACCAGAAATTTGGCTCTTCGGAAAAAAGCAGGAAGTAGAGGAAGCATACTCTCATCTTGAGATGCCAACGTGTGAGCTCCAACGAGTAGGATGGCGTTGAGGAGCGTCAAGCAGAGGGGGTTCATGCGATCCTGCTCCTGATATTGGGTCATGAATAGCTCCTCGTCCACAATTGGCCACCCGCGGTTAACGAGATCAAAATACGCTCTGATCAGTCTCATTTCAAGGACCTTGCTGGGTCGTATAAGGATCTCTTCTGGAATATTATGTGCTTCATACCAGTTCTCGGAAGAGTCCAACTGGCCGTTGCCGAAGTGAAAGACCTTATCAAGTCCGGTCTCAGATGTGCTCTGCCGCACGAGGTAATGGCAGTTGGAGAGCTCGGATCCGATGAAATGACAACGAGTCCGATGGCCGAGCTCGACCTCTGTTTTGTCATTGCGGTTCAAGAGGTGAGATCCCAGATCTTGCTCGCCATCTTCTCTTGCAGTGGAAGGTGGCTCAGTGACTACAGGTGATGGGGCCGCTGGTGAATTTGTGGTTTCTCGAGGGCGAAGAGGAGCAAGAATGGCCGGTCGGTTCATAGTTTTTCTCGTGTCCCTTTTGTTGGGACACATGCGGCACCCCGATCGGCCATGAGTGTTGCAATTCGTACATGGAACGCCTCTATCGATAATATCGCAGCGGATCTTTCGCTGCCGGCAGTTGATGCAAGCTCGCCCTTCAAGTGATGGTCAGCGATTGAGTAAAATGAGGCAATCAAGTACAGGGTAACCCACTCGTAGGTCCATCCGCACGAGGCAATTGTGACCTCTTGGCCGCTATATTCTGCGACCGGGGGCGATCGGAAGACATTGCTGTTGCAGTTGTGAGAAGTTGTTGTAGAGATGCTGTCAATCACTTAGAATGCCACAATGTTTGGCAGTCAGTCATGGGTCCCCGTGGTATTGTGCGAGAATGAGAGCGAGTTATTCGATTGTCTAATCTCGTTTAGTTGCCATCATCAGCAGCAAAGACGTGAGGCGTAACGGTGGCGCAGTGACCGGATGTGGCTAGCTCCAGCTTCAGTAAGCCTAACACTCCCAGCTCGATATTGGTTATAGATATTCACGATTGGAAGAGAGTGTATCAATTGACCTTACAGCCGTAAAATAATCGAAACAGTTTTCCGATACTGCGTTTTTGTGATATTTGTCATCTTGCCCTCAATTTTTGATTGTTATCTTGAGTCTCGGTATGATCGACCAATCAATCTCGACAGTGACTCCGCACTGCGGGGAAATGAACCAATCACGGCGGTGCTTGTCCCAGGACGCCAGAGCGGTCTAACTACGCTTCTCGGCCCGCGGCATAAGAGCCAATCAGAGAGTCAGCTTTATCCCAGAAGCACCTAGATATTATCATAAAGGGCGTCATTTCGTCGTTTGCTTATAAACGTACAATGTAAGGTTATTCATCAGCCTGCTGTATATAAAGTAAAGAGGAGTCAAGTCATAGCAACTAATTAATACTTATATCCAACAACAAAGAGTCGTGAAGCCGAAAACCCCTATATTACTGTCATCATGCCTTCGCGATGCTTACTTCCATCACGGTCTAAGGAGAATCCTATGCTTGAAATCAACATTGATGGTCATTATGAGTCCAAAGTTTATACGTTCGGTTCCACAATCTCGGGCTTCGTCACATTGACAGCCCATAACCAACTCCCTTACCAGTCTCTCCAGATTGATCTAAGAGGCATTACTTCAACATGTGGCCACGCATTCCAGTATGGCACACCATTCAAGACTCATGTTTTTCTGCAGCTACAAATGCCAATATCTCCATCATCTCTTCCTGTCAACCAGTCATTTGAGCCAGGACAGTCGTACCACGTTCCTTTTCGATTCGTGATTCCCGAGCGACTCTCATCTACTGCATGCAATCACCAGAACAAAGCAGTTAGGGAGCGACACCTACAGCCACCGCCAACTATGGGTGCTTGGGATCGTGACGATCTTGCAGGTGGTTCCGCAAACGTCGGTTACGTGATCAGAGCACGCCTTGTGTTGGGCAAGAACAAACGAGGGGAAGAACAGTATCTGGATCAGAGTCGTTCTGTCAAGGTTATTCCAGCTCTTCCGGAGCAACCTCCCCTTAATATCAGTTCTGAGAACTCCGAGTACTGCTTGTCTCGGAGTAAGACGATCAGAAAAGGTGTCATTGGCTCAAAGATAGGGGTTATATGTGTTTCGGCCACTCAACCAGACCCAATTCTACTCTGTTTAGATGGACTCAGCGCTTCCTGGTCCCAGATACCTATCGATTTACAATACATCCCTATGTCAACCAGCGCAGAGCCACCCGTGGTACAGATCAAGTCGGCCACTATCGAAGCTTTTACGAACTTCTGGCTTGGCATAGACGGTTACTTACCAGATCACCATCAAAAGCCGTCAAATTCAGTTGCTCCAACAGCACCATGGTCAAGTTCGCATGCCATTGTTCTCCGTGGGAAAGAAACGGTAAACTGGCAGGAAGACCACCAAATCGTCCCTGAAAAGGAATCAGAGAGGAGGCCATCGGAGCCTCTGCACCTTACAAGAGATTGTGCAAAACCTCACTTCGAATCACGTTCAGCTTCGTGTGCCTCCCATTGGGACTGTGGTACATCTAAGTCTAAAGTGTACAAAGCCTCCATTTCACAATCATTCGAGCTTCCTACCGAGAAGTCTCTGTTCCTTCCTACCTTTTACTCTTGTCTGATTAGCCGAACCTACCGGATTCGAGTCACCTTAGCCATAGGCGCTTATGGCACTACGATTTCTCTCGTGATCCCACTCCAGGTGGCAGTCAATGGCTGCGACAATACTCAACGTCATGATCAGTTCAACTCCGTAAGTGCAGTAGCCATCCTTCAGCTCGAAGTATCAAGTTCTGACATGAAAAGATGACTCGAAATCGTGAATACGAACAAGCGGAAGAGGTTCTTCCTCCATATAGTGGTTTAAGATAGGATATGATTTCGACTTTCTTATTTTAGAGCAAGATATTTAGTCTGTCTTTTAACAGCATTGCAGCGTGGTGTTGCTTTAATAGACAAATAGCTCTCTTACAGCTTTAAAGAATGAAAAGTGCACTGATCGCTACATTGCCCTAAAAGAGTAATTGCAGTTCCTTATCAGAGATAAATAATCAGTGCTTTAGAAGCCTTGAGTGTCACTTCTAACTTGCCCTTCTTGACTGACAGCTTTTCAGTGTTTTGCTTTCCGCCCAACTTGCAGTTCTTGTTTGAGAATGATTGACCTATATAAATTGTTAGCAAAGGTTCCCAAAGTGGATAGATTAGTGAGACATACCTCCGATGCTAGGCTGGGGAAATGACTTGGTCTGTGTAATAGGTACAATTGTTTCACTGCTTGGTCCGGTTATACGAAGGGCCTTGACCAAATCGCTTCTCAGTCCAGTAAGAGTGAACTTAGCTTCAGAGCGTGTGCCACTACCCCAGTAGTAATCCGTGTTGATCAAGACGACATTGAAAGCTTTGCCATTCTTGTAAACGATGTATTGAGCATAGGGGTCGGTACCATCATCGCTGGCAACGATGGAGTCTCTCCGGCTATAGCAAGAGCACCGAAATAGGCACCGTAGAATGGAGCGTTGACATGATCACTCCACCACCAGTTGAAGAAGGCTTCGGGTCCAATCAGAAACGTCTGAGCATCTGGAACGAGTATTGGACGTACCTTGGTTAATAGTGCCTTGGTAATAGAACAGTCGATAAATACCGAGGGTCAATGCGCGAAGGGTCTTGTCAGTTGTCTGAATGGCCGATCCAAAAGTCAAATCCATCTCGTAATCAAGCCCATGGAATCCCGTCTCGCCTGCATAATTATGTCAGTAGGTGCAGGTTTCACAAGTAGGACACTAGGTCTCACCTAGGATATATAGCCTTCCAGCAGCCTTGGCGCTGGAGATGGGTAGCAGGCTTAGGTCCCGGACAACTCTCTGATGCTTCATCTCTGGGCCCAAGTCATCGGCGGTAGCATTAGAGAATGCGTACAAGTGGCCATTATACACCTTGGTAGCATCCTTGACCGTCTTGTTATAGCTGTTTCCGATTAGATAGGGCAGGTTAGGCCAGTCTGGTTCAATCTCAAATGGGATAGCATATCCCCTGCTAGCCAAGATGGGAAGAGGGCTCTTCCAGTGATTGACAAAGTCTTGTGCCCAGTTAGCTGTGTTATTACCCTCTTGAGTCTCGTTCCAGGGCGCTTCGGCTACTGGATACTACTAGTATTTCCAATACACTATAAGAAACAGTTAACACAGTCCTGTTGCTTAATACTTGATAAGAGATCCTACAGTCTGGCTCGTTTCCAAGTTCAATTGCCTAGAGGTACTTAGCTACCTTTTCTTTAGCCTTTAAGACGGCAGCGAAGGTGTTTGTTTTATTGTTATGCCCTTGGTTAAAGCCTATAACGTATCAGTGCTGTTTACTTCTTATAAGTTAGTTCCCTTACCGAGAATAGTCTTGCTTTTAAATTGTTCTATTTAGGTTTTTAGATTAGTATAACTTTTAGCTAAGTTATTAAAGGTTAACTTATTAATTAAGTTAAAGAACTTTAGCCTATAGGTTAGACTTATAGAAGCTTTTAAAGGGTTATTAATACTATATAAAATATAAGCTTTAAAAGTAAAATTATATATTACTCTGTTTTATATTATCCTTTTAATTTAAATAGGTATTTTATAATTATAAAGCTTATTAAAGTAACTAATATATAGTAAGGTTAGTAATATATTAGTTATATAAAAAGGCTATATAAATAACTTAAACCTTATATATAAAGTTAAATCCTTTAATTAAAATAGTTTATACTTTAAGACTTATAAGGCTTTTATAGGTATTAAATTAATTATAATAGTATTTTTTAGCTAAGTATTTAAAATAGTATAATTAAAAGTAACTAAAGTAAAACTTTTTATATTAAGGCTTATAAGTATAAAAATATAAACTATTATATTAAACTAATTAATAAAATTAAAGTAATTAACTATTAATTTTATTATTATTATAAGAATT